>NC_073694.1:139288583-139446083 GCF_029784165.1 Wyeomyia smithii | reverse complement strand
CAAGTCGCATAGACCCACGGTAAATACTATATTCGGTAAAAGTCCCGGCATAGGATAAAATTGACATGCCAGTAGCAGAAATTAATGTGCCATGATATATGTTAGAACTCCCGTTCGTAAGCTTGCCAGCAGCTGTATCAAAGGCGATTGATGACTAGCAGCTTAAATTCGAGTCGCGATTAGGTTAACAAAAGTGATTCGAATAACATCAAACTCGTGTTAATTTCTGCTACTGGTATGCCAATTTTATAACCAGGTGAAATAGAAAAAAGGCAAACATTTGTAGAATGAAAACGAAAATCTTTTGAACACGTGCAAATCAGCATTCCTAATCATTTTTAAATTTTTAATTGATGTTCGTTATGAAAGACTCAGGAAAAAATACAAATACGGAAATTATTCAGATTTCTCAACTCCTGTTATCGGGTAATATTACTTGAGATTAGTAATTTAGTATTCTATGTGTCTAACTTTTAGTAATCCCACTACTTTCTAAACGAATTCGTTTGGACATTTTATACTTTCAATCTGCTTTAGCTTGTTATATGTAGCTTAAATAACACAGTGCAACAAAAATTCACTTTTTTTGCTGCCTTGGCTCCTATGCATGATTTTTTCAAATATTTTTATGCAAAAATAAGATGCTTGCCATCTTATTTTTAAAGACTAAAAATCTTGCTTCAGTTACAAAACAGAATCATCGCGTCATCGATAAAGTTGACTCATTTGAGAAGTATTTCGGATATTTCATTTGTCATTAATCGTAAGGTTGTCCATAAGCCATTTCTGCAGGGAGTCAATCCATCACGTGGTTTTATCACCAAAGTTGTTTGGTCCATCCTCCCAGCAAAAGAGGGAGGATCATGTGAAGACAAATTATTATTGTATCTCACAGTATCACGTACACTCTTGATATTAAATTAAACAGATTTCAAATGAGTTAATCTAACGTCGAGATAGACCAGTTTTAGTATTGTAGGGGAATTGGGGCAAAATTAACATTTTGCTGACAGTTTACGTGGATTAGACACCTACTAATCGATTTCTAAGGTTTTTTTTTACTCAATATAAAACATATTTTGACTACCACTTTTAGATAATAGCGCATTACCAATGATGCTCTACATACTCGATATTATTTTGCTTTGTGAAATATACTAAAACTATGCCAAAACCCTAGAATGACCGTTTTGAGCTCAGTTTTTGTCCGATTTTGGATCAGTTTTTTTTAAAGATGGCTAAAAAGATGCTAATATATGGACAAATTCTTAAAATTTTGATATTTGGCTTCAAAATAAAATGGCGTTGAAAAAACATTGAAAAATTCGATTTCTCAAAAATTCAAAATGGCGCCATTGTTGCCCCCTAAGATGAAATGTGTTCAAACTCGGGGAGTTTTTTTTTGCATCAAACTATATCAAAAAATAATACATAGGAGCCAAGACAAAAAAATCGTTGCACTGTGTTTTGTAAGATTAAGATAGTCATTTGAAATCAAAAAGCTCTTGGTGGTTAACATTCAAATTTCGAAAAAAAAAAATAATTAGGAATATACACGTTTTTATCAATTTGTCCGTGGTTCTGCAGCAAAAGCTATAAGGTGAATTAAATGTTTGGTCAATATTATACAATTCATTCTTTGGCAACAAGACGATTGGGCAAATGGGTCTTAAGAAAAAGGTTAACATGTTCTCAATTCTCAATCATAACACACATAACTTTGAAGAAGCTTGTGTTTCAACAATGCAGTTTGTTAGCACAGAGTTCATTTTCCGTTCAATTGCATTTGCTTTGGAAAACTTTGTGATTATTATTCCTGATTAGGTAAGTGCAGGATTTTGTATTTCACTGCTGAAAAAAAATTTGTTAGGATGAATATCACATAATTGAGTTTCGTTATAAAATAAAATATTTAAACTTCAAATTTCCATTGAACATTTTCCAACTCTTTTGACCATAAAGTAGGCTTAATCTCCTATAGAAATGAAAAAAAAAAAAGATTTGACACCAGTGTTGCTGATATTCGCCTCATACCATTCATTAGCACTTATCTTGGCCAAGCTAGTTCGGAAAAAACTCTCTTTGTATCTGTTCTTGAGCGAACCGAACAATGCCTTCGTTTTGAATCACCGCATGCTGTTTATAAGCAGAGAGTGTTCGTGTTCTCTGCTATTTCGTTTTGCTCGTTGTTGTTCACTCTTCCCGAAGCGAAGCCATCGTCTGCAAGGAGTGGAATCGACGAGCGTTCATGTTGAAGCTTAGTAAAAAATTCGTAGTGAATGCAACTGGCCGTAGCAATGAGCCCGCCGAGTGGAAGAGGAGATCTAAAGCAAAAATTTTTGGATGCAAGGGAAGAAGTAGAAGAAATCAATGGAAGCAAACACCGTTGCTTGATTGATTCAGACTTTGAAAGATCGTTCGTTTATATGGGGATTGTTTATGGTTTTTTAGTTTAAAATTCATGGTCTTTCTGAAATAAATCAATATTTCCGAAATAAACGAACTTACGCTAAAACTTATGCAAGGACGTTCGTAAAATTTTGCGCATGCCCTCGAACATCTCATCTTCCCGAAAAACGGAGCACATGTTATTTCACGTTTTACGTGTTACATGGTGTTATATCATATGCAACATGTTATAAATCACATGTGATATATTGCACTAAATTGCATCTGCAACCTATTACATGTCACACGTCACACGTGATCATGGGCGGACGAAAACTGATTTGAGCTGCAGGAGAAAACTTAATTTGACGCCCCCCTTCGTTTTTTTGTTTACAGTCAGTTTTTTTTACGCGGGGGAGACACCTAAAAAAAACGTGTAAAAAAAACCGCGTTGATTCACAAATCCGCGTAAAGTTACCCACCAAGAAAGGTTTCAGAAAAGGAAACCGAGACGCTCTACGACCAGTATTCAAAATTGTCCTCTTTGGCGGTTATTTCTGATCTTTCGGAGGGCGGAGTTTTTTTTTAATTAGGTCTTTTACTCAATAAATACTCAGAAATTTTTGGTTCCAAACCCGCGTTAGTTCGAAAACCCGTGATTTTTTTTTAATTAGCGCGGTATCGCGTAAAAACAACCGCGGTTAATCAAAAATTCGCGTAAAAAAACACAATAATTTAAAAAAAAAAACAGCGTTAATTCAAAAATCCTTTTTTTCGATACCAAATGTCTTAAAAAACAGGAGGGTTGTGTGCAAAGCCACGACCGCAAGTTTGAAGTAGAATACTTTTACAAGAAAGATAACCCGGCTGCGTGTCAGTCATTTTTTCTAGTAAATAAACGTTGACTAATCAGAATTTTGCGCTTCAACAAGGATTGACCATTTTCAATAATATAGCAAGTTGCTTGTCATGGTTGAGGCTTGACAATTCTTAAGTTTTGAGATGAAATTTTTTCGGATGTCGTGCTCATGACTAAACGAAAAGATAATTCAGTACGTTCTAAGACACGGAGATAAAGTAAAATTTATAACTTTTACAAATTTAAAAATGTGAATTAACTCATTAGAAAATTTTAACTCTTCAATCAAGTTTTTATTTCATCCTGAAAAGGACAATTTGTTGTTCATTTTAGTATCGGATAAGATGCCGATCACATTTTTGCGTTATCACTGACAGTGTGAATAAAATATTCCTTGTGATAAAATAAACAGTGAAAAGCTGATTTAACACTCAAAACTAGACGGCCCACGTGTTGTCAAAATGATTCAACTTTTCATTGAATGCATTTACTAGTGCCCATTATCGCTCAGAGACTGCATTTCACTAAAGTGCCTCACTACATCAGCCGCTATCGATGCTGAGATCCGCTGCAACTAGTTCGCTATCCATAGCCATGCCACAGTTATGGCCGCTATAGGCTGCCATTGGTATTCACTGTCCCTGCATCAGCTGACCCAGCTGCTATCGTTGCTGGAATCCGCTGCAACTAGTGCGCTATCCATTGCTACGCCACAGCTGTGGCCGCTTTCCGCCATCGCTGGTATCCACTGCACTGTTAGTGCTGCTGCTAAGGGAGGACGACTGTCTAGAACTATTATGAGCGGCTTCGGCTGAAACAGGCTCTTATATAGGCCAAATAGCATGTTTTAAATTGCAAGGTATATGATTCTGTCGACCGTGCTTGGGAAGCAATCATATAACGACCAATCAGAGGTCGAATTTTTCGGTTTGACAAGGCTTGACTATTTTCAATAGTACAATAGTGTGAATAATAAAATTACAATTATCTTCTTTTGGGAAGAATCTTAGAAGATTTTCCAATCTATTACTGCAAGAATGAAGAAAATCCATCGAATACTGACCGATTTATTAACATTTGAAATTGGACATATTTTTCACTTTTTTCGGTTTTAGATTTTCATTTCACATCCCTATGTAGCCCAACTTCCTGAGAGAAGTATTCTACTTCAAAATACTTAAAACGTCGACTTTCTGGGAGTTTTTTGGGCAACCGAGGGCTTATAATGGAATATTCCAAAATTGGCTTCTGGTCATCTGCAAAAATCGTTCCAAACCAGATGTAAATTATTTTAATGTACATTAGGTATCTTAAACTTGTTTTTCATTAGGTTGGTTTGTAAGTAACCAAAATAAATATGTAACCAATCGAAGGACAGCGTGCTAGAAAGTAATATTTTATTTGTCCAAAGTTTTCACATTTTTAAGCTTCCCTATACTGCCGCGCATAGCATGTTGGTCCCATTTGCATTTTCAGCAAGCCGAGAAAAACTCGTTTTTATATGATTTCATGCCATTGCATCTTATGTGATGAGACAATATGTTTGGATGTTTTCCCGATGTTTTTCAGAACAAAGTTGTTGAGTCCATCTATTGTTACGAGACTATGCATAGTTAGCTACCATTTCCGCGTATTAACTCAATTTTCGTGAAAGTGCAAATGCGCGGCAGTATAGTTTAGAAAGCTTATCAATTAAACTTTTCAATTTAATAATTTAATAATTTATAAAAACGTAAATTATGTTTTTATTTAAGTGTTTTTAATTTTTTCAATTATACTGTGGTTGAAAAGACAAAATATGTAATGTTTGTTTGAAAAACTAAGCATCAATAAACAAGCAAAACAGAAATCTCATAATGACAAATCAGTCTAAAATTTTGGTAATTTTCTAGAACGCCGACAAGCTCATGCCAACATGATATTAGCTGTAATCAGTTTTGAACATCACTAGAACTTAGCATGGTCTGTTGACAATTGGCGTTTTCCCCAAGTGCTATTGTGTAAAACTTATAGTAAAAATTTAATTTTTTTGCTGTTGGTTTTTAATTTTTATTTCGAAATCTTACCTTTACCATCCCTTCTGGAATATATGTTACCATTTGTGTCACTTCTAGCATTTTTTGGACATGTTCAAATTAAGTGAAAATAATCAATGTTCAATTTATTTTTTTGCTTCTTAAGATTTTACCCCTTTTCGCCTTAGAAATAATTTCTGGTTACGCCACTGCATCATACAAGTGAAATAAAAAAAAAGAAAATATTTATTTTATGTTCGTTAATCGCAAATTCGAATATTTTTACTGTGATTCGATTATCCGGAATGATTTTTTTTTTTTTGACATTCCGAATAATCAAGTCCGACCTGTATTGTATAAAAAAAAAACGAATTTTCATTTGATTTATAATTAATGTTTAAAAAAAAAAATTAAAAGTACTTATTCAGTGGTTCAATAACAACGTATCACTTTAAATTTGACAAGAACAACACTTTAAGAAGTCAAGTAAAATTTCACTGAAAAACTCATTTTTTTTTCATCATCATCTATAGTTTATTTGACGCGGCACAAATACAATTCAATGTTTAACGGCGCCAATTATATCTGGTAGCTTACTTTCTAAAGTATCTTAATAACTAAAAGCAAATTTTTTATCCTCGCTGCCGACTACGAGCTGAAACTAAATCTAACTTAAAGCTAGAATATTTTGCATTAAAAGCACAGGTTTGCTGTTTGAAGGTTTCCATTGCCATAGGTAAGCAGCATATTAAATTTGTTCCGCTGCTGGGCCAAGATATTACGGACTGGCATATTGGGTTGTTTCCATCGGGCCTTGAGAGTATCGTGCGGGTCTGATTGCTGTTTCCGGATCCGGGGTCTTAACGTGTTCTTGTCGTTTGGTTGGATGTAGGCGGAAGGGGATAGGACTAAACTGGGGCGTGGATGGATTTCAGGAAAACGTATATAAGGGACATGTAGGATAGGTCATAGGGTGTAGGCTCGCCAAGACATCACGAACAGGAACAGCCGGCTGCCTACCTTCGGCCTGCAGGGAAGCTATTAATCTAGACCTGGCGTCACGGTGTACAGGGCATGACCAAACAACGTGCTCTATGTCGTGATAACCTTCACCACAGGCACAGATACCACTCTCCCCGAGCCCAACACGACGGAGATGCGCGTCAAATCTATAGTGATTGGACATAAGCCGGGACATCACGCAAATGAAATCCCGACCTACATCCAACCCCTTGAACCACGGGTTCGTCGATACCTTGGGGATTATGGAATGTAACCACCTTCCCAGTTCCCCCTTGGTCCTAGAATTTTGCCAACTGATGATCGTATTCTGACGTACAAATGCGAAAAATTCATTAAAGGCAATTGGTCTTTCATAAATATCACCGTTTGTTGCGCCCACCTTAGCCAAAGAGTCCGCTTTCTCATTACCCGGTATCGAGCAGTGAGAAGGGACCCACGCTAAGGTAATCTGAGTAGATTTTTCGGATAAAGCACTCAGATGTTCCCGTATTTTCCCCAGGAAATACGGAGAGTGCTTAACATCTTTCATCGATCGGAGAGCCTCAATGGAACTGAGACTGTCCGTAAAGATGAAATAATGGTCCGTGGGCATTTTTTCGATAATCCCTAGGGTGTACTGAATTGCAGCTAATTCTGCAAGATCTCCAAACTCATCGTATGGGTCGACTGCATGCAACCCAAGGCGATACGCAAACAACGATATTGTATTCGCTCCAGTTTGATCAAATGTGTGTTTGCTGCGGAGCGGAAGCAGAAACACCCGTACTCAATGACAGACAATATCGTTGTTTGGTAAAGCCTTATAAGGTCTCCTGGGTGGGCTCCCCACCATTGTCCGGTTATTGTACGAAGAAAATTCACTCTTTGTTGACATTTTTTCATCAGATACCTAACGTGACAATCCCAGGTGCCTTTAGAGTCGAACCAGACACCAAGATATTTGTGTACCAAAACCTGAGAAATCGTTTTACCCATTAATTGTGTTTGAAGCTGAGCAGGTTCATGCTTCCTAGAAAAAACTACTATCTCAGTCTTCTCCGGAGAGAATTCGATACCTAGCTGTAAAGCCCAAGCAGACAAATTGTCCAAGGTATCTTGCAATGGTCCTTGCAAATCGGCAGCTTTGGCTCCTGTAACAGAGATTACACTGTCGTCTGCAAGTTGTCTTATCGTGCATGAATTTGCCAGACATTCGTCGATGTCATTTACATAAAAGTTGTAAAGAAGGGGGCTTAAACATGAGCCCTGGGGAAGACCCATGTAGCTAATGCGAAAAGTTGCCAAATCGCCGTGCGTAAAATGCATGTGCTTTTCGGACAACAAATTGTGCAAAAAATTGTTCAAAATTGGAGAAAATCCTTGTCGGTGAAGTTTACCCGAAAGAATGTCAATAGAAACGGAATCAAAAGCCCCCTTAATGTCCAAGAACGCAGACGCCATTTGTTCTTTGCGAGCATACGTCAGCTGAATATCTGTTGAAAGCAACGCAAGACAATCATTCGTCCCTTTGGCACGGCGGAAGCCAAATTGAGTATCTGATAGTAGACCATTTGATTCGACCCAATGGTCTAAACGACGGAGTATAATTTTTTCCATCAATTTCCGGATACAGGATAGCATTGCAATCGGCCTATAAGAGTTGTGATCAGAAGCTGGTTTCCCTGGTTTTTGGATGGCGATCACCTTCACTTGCCTCCAATTCTGCGGTACAATGTTTTGCTCCAGGAACTTATTGAACAAGTTCAACAAGCGCCTCTTGGCATTGCCGGGTAGATTCTTCAACAAGTTGAATTTGATTCTATCTAACCCAGGCGCGTTATTGTTACAGGACAGGAGGGCAACTGAAAATTCTGCCATCGTAAAAGCTGATTCTATCGCGTCGTGGCCCGGAGACGCATCGCGAACAATGTTTTGCTCAGGAACAGAGTCCGGACATACTTTCCTGGCAAAATCAAATATCCACCGACTTGAAGACTCCTCGCTTTCGTTGACCGTTACGCGATTCCGCATTCTTCGGGCTGTGTTCCAAAGAGTGCTCATCGATGTCTCCCTCGACGTCTCGTTCACGAACCGACGCCAATATCCGCGTTTCTTTGCTTTAGCCAAACTTTTAAGTTTGGTATTAAGCTCCGAATACCGTAAATAGTCGCCAGGTATACCTCCCTTCTGGTAGGCTTTAAACGCGTCGGATCTTTGCGTGTAGACATCGGAGCACTCTTGGTCCCACCACGGAGTGGGAGGCCGTTCTTTGATCGTTACGCCGGGATATTTCTTCGTTTGGGCTTGCAACGCGGCGTCGAGAATCAAGCCCGCGAGGAGGTTGTATTCTTCAAGTGGTGGATGATGTTGAATCGACTCGACCGCTTTTGAAATCATTTCCTCATATAACTTCCAATCGACATTCCGTGTGAGGTCATACGGAATGTCAATTGGTCGCATGCGAGTCGACCCGTTATTAATTGAAATAAGAATAGGCAAATGGTCGCTACCGTGAGGATCAAGGATTACCTTCCATGTGCAATCCAACCGTAGCGACGTCGAACATAAGGATAGATCCAAAGCGCTTGGGCGCGCTGGAGGTTTCGGGATACGTGTCATTTCACCGTTGTTAAAATAGTCATGTCGAAGTCATCGCAAAGGTTATTGATTAAAGAGGAGCGGTTATCATTGTATGAGGAACCCCAAGCCACGCCATGAGAGTTGAAGTCTCCCAAAATCAAACGTGGCGAGGGAAGAAGTTCTATTGAATCAAAGAGCAGCCGTTGCCCAACCTGTGCTCTGGGAGGAATATATATTGAGGCAATCCTAGCTCTTTACCTTGTATTGTCATTTGACATGCGACAACTTCGATGCCTGGAATCGAGGGGAGGTTAATACGATAGAAAGAATAGCACTTTTTAATCCCTAAAAGTACTCCTCCATATGGGGTGTCTCGATCAAGGCGAATAATATTAAAATCATGGAAGTTGAGATCAATATTTGAAGTAAGCCAAGTTTCACAAAGGGAAAATGCATCGCATTTGTTTTTATTTATCAAAACTTTAAACGAATCAATTTTTGGTAAAATACTTCTACAATTCCACTGTAAGACAGAGATAGAATCCTTCATATACGCAGTTGAATTAGGCATCGAAGGATACAATCGCTGCAAGGAGGGGCCATTGGGCAGTCAACTGCTTCAAAAATGATCTAACTGTTGGGAGGAATGCTGTAAGAAAAATTTTAATTGGATCGGGTATATTGAATTTTTCAAAAATCCAGTCCACAATGTCAGAAAATTTCACAAATCCAGAGTTTGTTTCATCAACTGGATGTGCAAAAGGAACAACTGGGGTTTTAGATGTTCCTGGCAGTGCTGGGAACTCCTTCTGGGACTTTAAATTTGCAAGCCCAGGAGGAGTTTGCTTCGGTTTTTCCGCAGCACTGTTTGGTTTGTTCGTACTTTTCATTACACTTTGGGAAATCTTAGGACCTTTACGGGGAAGTTTAGGAGAAGAAACATTTTTCCTCTTTCTAGACTCCCCAGGATTGGCATAAGATGTTCCCGCTGATGAATCGTCAGAATCGGTTTCATCAGAGGGCAACAGATCAAAGGGGTTCGATGTTATGGTAGAAGTGGTCACGGTCTTCTTCAGCATCTCAGCGTAAGAACGCTTTGAACGCTCCTTAAGTGACCGCTTGATTTTATCTCTGCGCTGCATGTACACCGGGCATGTGGAGAGCTCATGCTGGTTTTCCCCACAGTGAATACATTTTTCAGCATTAACACTGCAAGAATCTTCCTCATGAGTCTCCCCACACTTGCTACATCGTGCCTTATTGCAGCAGTAGGCGGCTGTGTGGCCTAACTGCTTGCAATTGGTGCAATTCATAACACGGGGTACATACAATCGCACAGGCAGACGAACCCGGTCGATCGAGACGTGGCTAGGGAGTGCAGATCCGGCAAACGTAACGCGAAACGAGTCTGACGGAGTGTAAACTTTTTTACCGCCGACGAGAGACATGGACCGCAATTGCTTACAATCCAAAATCTTCGCCTGTGTTTCGATATTTTTGAAGCAACCGGTTGCGCTTTTTAGGATACACTCGACAGACAGACTCGAATTGGTTATGACACCGTCGATCTCCACGTCTCGTGCGGGTATGTAAACGCGATACTCGCGTGTGAAGAGCTCAGAGCAAGCGATAGCATTGGCCTGTGCCAGATCACTGACCACGACACGGAGCTTGTTAGGTCGGACCTTGGAAATTTCGGTCACGGCCTTGTACCCCTTCGTCAGGTCTTTTGAAATTTGCAGTATGTTTAATCGCTTTGAATTCACTCCTGCCTTTGGACGAAAATAAACAGTATAGCTGCCCTGTTGAGATCCGTCCGGGTAAAGCCTGGGGCGAGGGGGGACTGGAGAATGAACAGGGGAGGGGGTAACAGAAGGGTCAGGGTCAGGGGGGTTCGGGGATGGTGGCACGGGAGGCGAGGGATCTATATCCATCGCGCTAAATGTAGCGCACTAGCGAACTAGCGCCGACAAGAACACGGACCTCTTTACTTCTTCCTTCCAGCAGTGGTTGTCCGATCGTTCGAAGCTGCACCCAAAGCAGCCAGCAGCACCAATACAGCCACCAGCAGTGAGCCGGGTGTGAGATCACTCAGCACAGCGACACGGACTCGACTGTCAACTGATGGCCTTGAATAATACACTCTTTTGTTAGGCTATTCGTACACACGGACCGGATTGTAATAGAACGACCACTTTGCACGTCTTTCGTCCCACGTTGCTTCAAAAATACCGAAACACAGGCGAAGATTTTGGATTGTAAGCAATTGCGGTCCATGTCTCTCGTCGGCGGTAAAAAAGTTTACACTCCGTCAGACTCGTTTCGCGTTACGTTTGCCGGATCTGCACTCCCTAGCCACGTCTCGATCGACCGGGTTCGTCTGCCTGTGCGATTGTATGTACCCCGTGTTATGAATTGCACCAATTGCAAGCAGTTAGGCCACACAGCCGCCTACTGCTGCAATAAGGCACGATGTAGCAAGTGTGGGGAGACTCATGAGGAAGATTCTTGCAGTGTTAATGCTGAAAAATGTATTCACTGTGGGGAAAACCAGCATGAGCTCTCCACATGCCCGGTGTACATGCAGCGCAGAGATAAAATCAAGCGGTCACTTAGGGAGCGTTCAAAGCGTTCTTACGCTGAGATGCTGAAGAAGACCGTGACCACTTCTACCATAACATCGAACCCCTTTGATCTGTTGCCCTCTGATGAAACCGATTCTGACGATTCATCAGCGGGAACATCTTATGCCAATCCTGGGGAGTCTAGAAAGAGGAAAAATGTTTCTTCTCCTAAACTTCCCCGTAAAGGTCCTAAGATTTCCCAAAGTGTAATGAAAAGTACGAACAAACCAAACAGTGCTGCGGAAAAACCGAAGCAAACTCCTCCTGGGCTTGCAAATTTAAAGTCCCAGAAGGAGTTCCCAGCACTGCCAGGAACATCTAAAACCCCAGTTGTTCCTTTTGCACATCCAGTTGATCAAACAAACTCTGGATTTGTGAAATTTTCTGACATTGTGGACTGGATTTTTGAAAATTTCAATGTACCCGATCCAATTAAAATTTTTCTTACAGCATTCCTCCCAACAGTTAGATCATTTTTGAAGCAGTTGACTGCCCAATGGCCCCTCCTTGCAGCGATTGTATCCTTCGATGCCTAATTCAACTGCGTATATGAAGGATTCTATCTCTGTGTTACAGTGGAATTGTAGAAGTATTTTACCAAAAATTGATTCGTTTAAAGTTTTGATAAATAGAAACAAATGCGATGCATTTTCCCTTTGTGAAACTTGGCATACTTCAAATATGGATCTCAACTTCCATAATTTTAATATTATTCGCCTTGATCGAGACACCCCATATGGAGGAGTACTTTTAGGGATTAAAAAGTGCTATTCTTTCTATCGTATTAACCTCCCCTCGATTCCAGGCATCGAAGTTGTCGCATGTCAAATGACAATACAAGGTAAAGAGCTTTGTATTGCCTCAATATATATTCCTCCCAGAGCACAGGTTGGGCAACGGCTGCTCTTTGATTTAATAGAACTTCTTCCCTCGCCACGTTTGATTTTGGGAGACTTCAACTCTCATGGCGTGGCTTGGGGTTCCTCATACAATGATAACCGCTCCTCTTTAATCTATAACCTTTGCGATGACTTCGACATGACTATTTTAAACAACGGTGAAATGACACGTATCCCGAAACCTCCAGCGCGCCCAAGCGCTTTGGATCTATCCTTATGTTCGACGTCGCTACGGTTGGATTGCACATGGAAGGTAATCCTTGATCCTCACGGTAGCGACCATTTGCCTATTCTTATTTCAATTAATAACGGGTCAACTCGCATGCGACCAATTGACATCCCGTATGACCTCACACGGAATGTCGATTGGAAGTTATACGAGGAAATGATTTCAAAAGCGGTCGAGTCGATTCAACATCATCCACCACTTGAAGAATACAACCTCCTCGCGGGCTTGATTCTCGACGCCGCGTTGCAAGCCCAAACGAAGAAATATCCCGGCGTAACGATCAAAGAACGGCCTCCCACTCCGTGGTGGGACCAAGAGTGCTCCGATGTCTACACGCAAAGATCCGACGCGTTTAAGGCCTACCAGAAGGGAGGTATACCTGACGACTATTTACGGTATTCGGAGCTTAATACCAAGCTTAAAAGTTTGGCTAAAGCAAAGAAACGCGGATATTGGCGTCGGTTCGTGAACGAGACGTCGAGGGAGACATCGATGAGCACTCTTTGGAACACAGCCCGAAGAATGCGGAATCGCGTAACGGTCAACGAAAGCGAGGAGTCTTCAAGTCGGTGGATATTTGATTTTGCCAGGAAAGTATGTCCGGACTCTGTTCCTGAGCAAAACATTGTTCGCGATGCGTCTCCGGGCCACGACGCGATAGAATCACCTTTTACGATGGCAGAATTTTCAGTTGCCCTCCTGTCCTGTAACAATAACGCGCCTGGGTTAGATAGAATCAAATTCAACTTGTTGAAGAATCCACCCGGCAATGCCAAGAGGCGCTTGTTGAACTTGTTCAATAAGGTCCTGGAGCAAAACATTGTACCGCAGGTTTGGAGGCAAGTGAAGGTGATCGCCATCCAAAAACCGGGAAAACCAGCTTCTGATCACAACTCTTATAGGCCGATTGCAATGCTATCCTGTATCCGGAAATTGATGGAAAAAATGATACTCCGTCGTTTAGACCATTGGGTCGAATCAAATGGTCTACTATCAGATACTCAATTTGGCGTCCGCCGTGCCAAAGGGACGAATGATTGTCTTGCGTTGCTTTCAACAGATATTCAGCTGGCGTATGCTCGCAAAGAACAAATGGCGTCTGCGTTCTTGGACATTAAGGGGGCTTTTGATTCCGTTTCTATTGACATTCTTTCGGGTAAACTTCACCGACAAGGATTTTCTCCAATTTTGAACAATTTTTTGCACAATTTGTTGTCCGAAAAGCACATGCATTTTACGCACGGCGATTTGGCAACTTTTCGCATTAGCTACATGGGTCTTCCCCAGGGCTCATGTTTAAGCCCCCTTCTTTACAACTTTTATGTAAATGACATCGACGAATGTCTGGCAAATTCATGCACGATAAGACAACTTGCAGACGACAGTGTAATCTCTGTTACAGGAGCCAAAGCTGCCGATTTGCAAGGACCATTGCAAGATACCTTGGACAATTTGTCTGCTTGGGCTTTACAGCTAGGTATCGAATTCTCTCCGGAGAAGACTGAGATAGTAGTTTTTTCTAGGAAGCATGAACCTGCTCAGCTTCAAACACAATTAATGGGTAAAACGATTTCTCAGGTTTTGGTACACAAATATCTTGGTGTCTGGTTCGACTCTAAAGGCACCTGGGATTGTCACGTTAGGTATCTGATGAAAAAATGTCAACAAAGAGTGAATTTTCTTCGTACAATAACCGGACAATGGTGGGGAGCCCACCCAGGAGACCTTATAAGGCTTTACCAAACAACGATATTGTCTGTCATTGAGTACGGGTGTTTCTGCTTCCGCTCCGCAGCAAACACACATTTGATCAAACTGGAGCGAATACAATATCGTTGTTTGCGTATCGCCTTGGGTTGCATGCAGTCGACCCATACGATGAGTTTGGAGGTCTTAGCCGGAGTTCTACCGTTGAAAACCCGCTTCTGGAGCCTGTCTTCTCGTATTCTTATCAAATGTGAGGTCTTGAACCGTCCCGTGATTGAAAATTTTGAAAGGTTAATCGAACTTAATTCTCAAACCCGTTTTATGACATTGTATTTCAATCACATGTCCCAAAATATTAACCCTTCTTCGAATATTCCAAATCGTGTCGACTTATCAAATACTTCTGATTCTACTGTGTTTTTCGATACATCCATGATAGAAGAAACTCGTGGAATCCCGGATCATTTACGCGTGCAGCAGATCCCTGAAATTTTTTCCAATAAATATCGAAACATCAACTGCGACAATATGTACTACACTGACGGATCACTTCTTGATGGGTCCACTGGCTTCGGTATCTTCAATAACAATTTAACCGTCTCCCATAAGCTCGATAATCCTGCTTCTGTTTACGTCGCAGAATTAGCTGCAATTCAGTACACCCTAGGGATTATCGAAAAAATGCCCACGGACCATTATTTCATCTTTACGGACAGTCTCAGCTTCATTGAGGCTCTCCGATCGATGAAAGATGTTAAGCACTCTCCGTATTTCCTGGGGAAAATACGGGAACATCTGAGTGCTTTATCCGAAAAATCTACTCAGATTACCTTAGCGTGGGTCCCTTCTCACTGCTCGATACCGGGCAATGAGAAAGCGGACTCTTTGGCTAAGGTGGGCGCAACAAACGGTGATATTTATGAAAGACCAATTGCCTTTAATGAATTTTTCGCATTTGTACGTCAGAATACGATCATCAGTTGGCAAAATTCTTGGACCAAGGGGGAACTGGGAAGGTGGTTACATTCCATAATCCCCAAGGTATCGACGAACCCGTGGTTCAAGGGGTTGGATGTAGGTCGGGATTTCATTTGCGTGATGTCCCGGCTTATGTCCAATCACTATAGATTTGACGCGCATCTCCGTCGTGTTGGGCTCGGGGAGAGTGGTATCTGTGCCTGTGGTGAAGGTTATCACGACATAGAGCACGTTGTTTGGTCATGCCCTGTACACCGTGACGCCAGGTCTAGATTAATAGCTTCCCTGCAGGCCGAAGGTAGGCAGCCGGCTGTTCCTGTTCGTGATGTCTTGGCGAGCCGTGACCTATCCTACATGTCCCTTATATACGTTTTCCTGAAATCCATCCACGCCCCAGTTTAGTCCTATCCCCTTCCGCCTACATCCAACCAAACGACAAGAACACGTTAAGACCCCGGATCCGGAAACGGCAATCAGACCCGCACGATACTCGCCCGATGGAAACAACCCAATAGGCCAGTCCGTAATATCTTGGCCCAGCAGCGGAACAAATTTAATATGTTGCTTACCTATGGCAATGAAAACCATCAAACAGCAAACCTGTGCTTTTAATGCAAAATATTCTAGCTTTAAGTTAGATTTAGTTTCAGCTCGTAGTCGGCAGCGAGGATAAAAAATTTGCTTTTAGTTATTAAGATACTTTAGAAAGTAAGCTACCAGATATAATTGGCGCCGTTAAACATTGAATTGTATTTGTGCCGTGTCAAATAAACTATAGATGATGATGAAAAAAAAAATGAGTTTTTCAGTGAAATTTTACTTGACTTCTTAAAGTGTTGTTCTTGTCAAATTTAAAGTGATAAGTTGTTATTGAACCACTGAATAAGTACTTTTAATTTTTTTTTTGAAACATTAATTATAAATCAAATGAAAATTTGTTTTTTTTTCTACAATACAGGTCGGACTTGATTATTCGGAATGTCAAAAAAAAAAATCATTCCGGATAATCGAATCACAGTAAAAATATTCGAATTTGCGATTAACGAACATAAAATAAATATTTTCTTTTTTTTTATTTCACTTGTATGATGCAGTGGCGTAACCAGAAATTATTTCTAAGGCGAAAAGGGGTAAAATCTTAAGAAGCAAAAAAATAAATTGAACATTACCTTTGGCTCGGTTAAAGAAATTTGGTGGGATTGAGAAAACGGATTGAGGCAACAAACGATTGATCAGGATAACGGTCAACTGGATAAGGTTAAGTTTATTTTCTGCTCGGTTCTAACAAATTGATTACTCTGTCGATTAGTTACTATATCTGTTTACTGAAATTGCAGTTTGTATTTATTCATTTATTTTATTTTATTGTTTGTTTTTATTAATCCAAAATAGAACCATCAAATTGACACTTATTAAAAGCAACGATTTATCGGTAAATTCTGCAGATCCCCGTAAGCGATTCCAGCATGCTTCTGACCTTTGCATTTGTTCTGTTCCCAAACATGAAGCATAAAGCATAGCATGTCCAATAAGGTGCTGCTCGTATGACCCAGTAAACAAATGAGCATAAGGTCCTCTAGCAAAAACGGCCACATCGTCGCCGCCGTGTGTTTCGTCCTCATATGGTACCGCTCCGGGATATGCAAATTCCGGATTCTGCCAGTTCATTAGCAAAGGATTCACACGGCCACTGCGATCGGGTGGAAAATGATCGAAAAAACTTGGCCCATTGGCGTAGGTAAGCGTGAAGAACGGCATTTGATCCAGCCGGGAGAAGTCACCTGTCCATAGGATATCATTGCCCCGTACCGGATAGCCTCCCATGGTCAGAGTGTGCGAGTGATCTGCTGTTACCACAATGAGAGTATCTCTGGTGTCTGTGCTGCGAGCAGCCTTCTGGACCGCTCGGTGGAACTCGACCGTCTCGTCTAGAGCCCTGCGCGCCTGATTAGCATGATGGGCCGGATCAATTAGACCACCTGGAAGTATCAACAGAAATCTTATCGTTTCGAAAAGCACAAGCAAAAACAACTCTGTCACGCCTGTAGGTGACATTTGAGTAGGTTCACTTTCTTTTTGCATTAGAATTCAATCAAGGAGAAAATTGCAAGAATCACTTCAGTTTGACATGTAGTGAAATTAAACGTAAAGAGCTTCTCTCACTGCCATTCAACACCCGAACAGATGGTTCAATGAAACCGAATGAACGGATATCAATTTCATCTACGCTCACATCCACACGATGCGGCTCGGTCGGTGTGCCGCTGAAAAGAAATTGATTCGTCCTTGCATTCAACCGGAAACGGTTGCCCGGTGGAAAGCATCCTCCGGATGTGGTGCCGGCAGACTGCCAGGACGACACAGCAAATGCACAACGCAGACGACCGGCAAAGCAAATCAATAGGAAATGAATTTTATTCTTCGTTTCGCCGAGTCCCTCCTTACCGCCTGCAATCCACTCATCCCCAGATTCGCAGACGACAATAGCTTGAGTAAAATGGAAACAGCTGTCAGGCATAGCAGCTGCAGATGTTACGATTCCCAGTTTGTTGGTCATAAAGCGGTCCGTCAGTAGCGGAGGCACTTCGGAATGTTATATCTCGTACAGTTTGACGTTTCTTCAAGATTGAGATTTCTGACTTATTCATGTGACATGCGAGAGGGCCATCCACATACCACGTGGACAGGAAAAAAAAAAAAGAATTTATATGGGTAGTTGTCCAGGGGAGGGGGTGTTTAAAATCTTCAAAAATCTGTCCACGTGGTATGTGGATGACCCCAAAGCCATTTTAATTTCAGTTGATTTAAGTTTGGCCATTATGAGCAGTTTCGTCAACTCAACACCCTTGTCTCCCCAAATTCTTTTTACAATTTGCTCAAATGACTCATACCAACGCAAAGTATACGTAACAGTTGCTCACTATAATAATAACACACAG
Source organism: Wyeomyia smithii (assembly GCF_029784165.1). NCBI lineage: Eukaryota > Metazoa > Arthropoda > Insecta > Diptera > Culicidae > Wyeomyia > Wyeomyia smithii. Next base: position 139,427,863 of record NC_073694.1, on the reverse strand, counting down.
CAGTAAGTTCATAGCTATAGTCGGGTTGGTCAGCATCAATCATCTCTAGCACGAAGCGAGCTTGAGAAGGAGGGAATCCGGGAAAAGAGCGGAATGAAATCCGCCATGAATGAAATAATGGGTAGACTATGGGATTAGGACGGTCAACGGAAGTATTTTTTTCTTCAGTATAGCATATAGTTATAACAAAGAATGCGTTAAGTAATATGAACATTAAAAACACATTATTAAACAGATTAAAATTTAGTCGCAATTTGTTTGGAAGCGTTTATGAAACGGTGCTATAATCGGTGTCCCTACCCTACAGATATCGTTTTATAAACTAGCTGAGAATGTGAAAAGCGGTGAACCGTATTCAATCTATTCCACACCGTTTATGATAATTTATTCTAGCACCACTCGAAAGGAAAGGCGAATAATAACTCCATGGCGGGACAGATGGTTCTCCAAATTTCTGAACGATTTATCAATGGATTGAGCTGTTATGGTTGTAGATTATCTCTACACAATGGAACAAAACACTCGGAATGAAGTTTGTTTGGGAAGATGAATTGAAGTGACGAGATGGGAAGATTCGATGGAAAGTAAAAATTACATTTAGGTTTGCCGAAAGTGTTGGGCAGAAAACTCCGACTTGAATGCTTATATTAAATTTTGATATTTCAAAATAAAACGAAACATGTAAAATTTTAAAACAATTGTTTCACTCCAATGAACTCTGAATATAGGATTAGCGCATAGTTTATTTTCTTTTGTTTACCTAATAAATTGGAACTGACCATCCCGTACGTGGCTGTGTCCCCATGTTAGGGGCGGTGGACAACAACGTCTGACCCGGAGCGGGTGCCTGAATCATGAAATGCGGTGTCTCGCCAGCTTTACCGCATTTCCTGATTCAGCCAATGCGGTGTCTCGCCAGCTGGGCTTCAAATGGTGAGTTGACAACCTGGAAGGAGCGTCAAGCATAACTCCGGCCCTCAGAAGTACCTATCTTACAACTCCACGAGTCATATGATTACACTAAACCACCGGTTCAAACATGGACACAACTGGTTGGTGTTGCCCGGGCAATGTTGACACCCGACATTAGCAAAGTGAAAAGGTACGAAGCGGTCATTGGTTCGTAATGCATGTTCTGGCGGTAGAGGAAAAGCTTCATACACCCTAGGGTCTGTTCACCAAGATAGGGCGTCTCAAAACAGCGTCTGATCTTCATGATAGAAGCGGTTGTTCAACGTCCTGGCAAAAGAGCTGGCACGATGGTCCCCCGGCGAGACAGGGGGTTGAGGAAGGCCTAACGAGCCGCCTCGGAAAAAATGCTACAAACAACGTAAGAGATAATACGAATCAGAACAATCGGTACGGACTTAGGCGACGAAATAGGGACTACAGTTGAAAACTTGGGACATGAAACTGAAAATTGCTCAGCTTTCCAGAATGCGACAGGATTATCTACGACGGGCTACATCCACGCAACTTCGAAGTCATAGCGCTGCAGGAACTTTGCGGGCACCGGGCGGTTACTTTCTACCAGAGTTGTGGCACTACCGTGGTGCACCGGCGAGCTGGAAAACGGCTTCATAATACTGGTCAAGATGCGCCAACGCATGATGGGGTGGCAGCCGACCAACGCAAGGATGTGCAAGTTGAAAATGAAGGGCCTGTTCTTTAACTTCAGCATCATCAACGTGCACCGCCCACATGAAGGAAGACCCGATGACGAGAAGGAAGCGTTTTATGCGTAGCTGGAGCAGGTCTATGATAGCTGCCCGCGACGGGACGTGAAACTCGTCATTGAGGAGATACATGCTGAGGCAGGATAGGAGGCAATGTGCAGATCGGTAATCGGGCCAGATAACCTGCACGCCGTTTCTAATGATATCGGCCATTGGTGCGTAAATTTTGCGGCCTTTTGTGGTATGGTAGTCCGAAGCAACTTCCCTCCGCAAAAATATCCACAAATCCACCTGGAGATCACCTTACCAACAGACAGAATGCGCGAATGTAAACTCAGACCACTATCTAGTAGCTGTGTGCATCGCTCAATACTATGTATTGAGCAACTATGGGACGCCGGGGTTGCACAGGAATACGCGCAGCAGCTGGAGGTAGCGTTACCCAACTTCCGTAAAGGCTAGGTGCCGCAGGCCGATATCTGCAAGAGTTGGTGGAAGCAGCTAGCCCCGCAATTGTCCACTAAATAGTCGGCTGCGAAGTCTGTGTATGAATAAACAGAAGGACAAGTTCCGAATCGGAATGTAGCACCAAGGCTTTGCTTTGCTTTTTATATTCCCAAAAATTAAAGCTATTAAATAAAACCTTCATCAACTACTGAACAATTCTGAAGAAACGAAAATTTTTATCATTTCATTTATGTGTTATGTATGTTGTTCCAAACTGAAACTCAGAATTGCATAACTTAAGCTCCACTTCATCAATCTATAAGAGCATTTCATATATTGTGTAATTGTTTTTTTATCAAACGACAAGATAGACACCATGATACGAACGCCAGAAACAAACCGATTTCGATATTCAAACAATAAAGCGCTTATTGTCTAATTTTTAATATCCGAAACCCAAAGAATACGAAAATATTGGAAAATAATAGCTTACCTTCCACCACCAACACGTACCCTCGCTCATTTTTTGTTAGTATGTCCAAAGCCTTTGCAGTCATTTCCTCTAGTGTCGGCTGTTGATCGACATTCTCCAGCTGATAGCTCAGATGATTCGCTGCGAATAATCCCAACAGCCGATCTACGTCGCGTGCATCGGTATTCAAAAGCTGATGCCGGTCGTACACGTACATAGCCCGCTCTCCTCGTCGTGACATTTCCTGTAGCCATTCGTCCGGCAAAATTCGTCCATCCTGTCGTCTGCCGGGTTGCCCATGGACATCGATCATTTCAGCAGGATAAAAATGACGTGTGCCACCTCCCATTGCTACTGTCAGGTTCGTTCCAATCTCACCGTGAACCAGCTGCTTGGCGATGTCCACACAACCTGACGGAGTTTCCCCGTCGTCCTCCCAGTAACGAGCCCCGGAAACAGCATAAGCCACAGCAGGAGTAGCATGTGTTAAACGTGTGTTTGTCACGATACCCGTTGAACGACCATCTTCTTGTGCGTACCTCAGGATCGATGTAAGACGATTTCCCTCCACCAAACTTAGTTCACAGTTCATTAACGGTACGTTTCCACTGACCGCAATCGTTCCATAATTGTTTTTAACACCGGTCAGGATTGCCGATGCTGTACAACCCGAATCGGAGACTTGATAGTTTATACAATAGGTCTGTTTGCAAAACAATCATTGTATTACCTTACAATGTTGCAACGTATTTTTTTCTGTAGCCAATGGCATGCTCAGAATGAAGCTTACCAGTATTCCGAATGAATGGTCTTAAGTTCTGGATCTGAACATCCAAAGTAACAGAATATGTCGATAAAATTTGTTACCCGATTTCGCCAAGAGTTCTCCCCATGCCAGTGGCTACACCCGTTTCCTACCTTTGCTAATCCAGCGTACGGAAACTGTTCGAATGACAGTTGCATTTGTTCACCGCCCATGAATACTCGAGTAGCCGTTTGGGTTGTAATGGACATACCATCGGCAATGAATATGATCAGATTCCTTGCGACGCCCAGGTTCAGATGGTTTTTGGACAGCTGCTCTTGTAGCAACTGTTGTCCATTATCAATCCAGTATTGTTTCTCTACTTCGGCCGGAGGACCTTGCGGTGGTTGCCATTCTGGATCGTCCATAGGGTGCGTAGGGTAGGGAATTGGTGGAGGGGTCAAAGAAGGGGTTATACGCTCGAGGAATTTTGCATCAATGGGATTTGTGAGGATTATTAAACCAGTAAACAAAATAACACTTAATGCAGCTTCCATTTTAGAACTAAACCGTTTCACTCGGTAATCCATGATTGACTGACTTCGATTCGTGAAGCTTTTCAGTGCTCGCTTGCCAATTTATTTGTGTCCTATCTATCGATTTGGTTGATATCCAATGGGATGCAAGGTCTAATAACTGTTTCGAAGCAGATATCTGGCTTAGCAACATCCGATAATGGATTAATTAATATTTTAAGCTGATTAAGGTAAGCGGTGCAGTTCTCAATTGTATGAATGAAACTTGGGTTGCTGATAACGCTGCAAGTTGTTATCTAGTGTAGATACAGTATCGGTTAAACGGAAGTTCCTTAAGCCTGACAATTTTATGAATTTTACATTTTCTAAACACCACTGAAACGTTCACCGGCAATAAATTTGCCATATGTTTGGATTGAAGGTACGATTGTGGATCAAACCAATACTACTGACACTAACAGTCATGGCAAAACCTGGATTCGGACATACGACAATTGACTTATTAGACTATTTAGTAGTGTCTCTCGAGGCCAACTATGAACTTAAGATGGAAAGAAAAAAACGAACCAATAAATTAATATTTTTAGCGGCATCACCTGACATCTAAACTATGATTACAGCATAACACCGTTACTGGAAATTTTGAACAATGAAGCTGTTAAATTCGGTTAGAGAACAGATCAATCATTCATATGAAATGACAGTGTGCGCCGATTGTGCAAGGAGTTGATGAGTATTAAGTTGAAAGTCATTTTACGAGGCAAAAACTTATTTCTCTCCGCGGAAAGAGGGTTAACTAATTAGTTTCCGTAATGATTATGTACGTGATTCGTAGTTATGTTAAGAAACGATATTCTGTTCAAAACTGTTCAAAATTATGGTTTATTTTAATATATTGAATATTCAATGATAAAAAAATATTGTTTATATACCATTGAAGAAATTTGATTTTGATTTCCGATGTGAATTTTTAAATTATTTGCTCAACTTCTTTTTTGTTTTATCGCAAATAATATGGACATCTTGCGATTTTTCTCATTTTTTATATTCATTGTAAAAAGCTTATATTGAAGTAAAATTTTGTCGCAGTTCGTTGGGACATTCGAGAGCCTAATTTGGTTCGCTCTCCACCAGCCTCTCCACACACAATATTATTCAAAAAATTCGGGTTTTTATCCTATGTTCACCAATTTTTAGGGTGCAGAAAGAAACAATTAAAGTTAGTTTTGCCAACATGGGTTTTTTCGCCTTTAGGAATATCCAAATGCCCACGCTTTGGCACGATATTGATATTATTCACTTTATTCACGTTAGTCGTGTAGTAGAATGATGTCAAATCCGGCCAGAAAAGCGTTGGCCAGTTGTGAGCCTAAGTCTATTCATGATGTTTGAGGTAGTGAAATGTATACTTTGCTTTCCGCAGGAGCAAATTGCTTACCAAATCATGAATTTTTAGCAAACCTGAACATCTTCTATGTTCGAAGGTACTCTGGATCATCAATTTCATCCTTTACAGTGGAATGTAGGTTTGCTGGAATCTTTTTGAAGTACGTCTTAACATAAGTCTCATTAAAAGCAGTATGATTTCGTCAGGTGTTGGTCGTGAAACTTTCGGGCACGGCATTCTTCGACCGTATTCTGCATTTCGGCACAGTTTGAGGCCTAAAACGTACGTAATCCAATTCGAGTTTTAGCATCCTGCTCAGATGCAGTTTTTGCCATATCTCGAATGGATGCGTTCGGTTTCCAGTTAAAGGCCCCAATTACCCGCTTGTGCTCCTTGTTACTAGGAACGACTGTTTTTGTCCGGATCTTGACCTCTGGCAGTCAGACGGTCCCCGGACCGTTTTATGACGATCATGATGCAACAGATTTTTATTCTTGGAGAACTTCGACATGTTACTGACCTGATGAAGCCATCCCATGTAGTGTCAAAAATGCACGCTAAACTATCTTTACTCGAAATTTCAATTTACTCTACTCAATTGATTAAAAGAAAGAGCAAATTTTAACCCGTGCACCCATTAGTGTAAAATTGCTCCATGGGTCGCTGTATAACTCCAAAATCGCACTTTTCGTTTTAGCATTTATGTATAAAAACTTTTTTTTGTTCAATTAACGTTTATTTGACACGGCACAATACAAGTTAATGTTTTTCGGAGCCAATTATAATGTATAAAAACTTGAAAATAATTACATTATCTACTAGATTGCAGGACTAATTTTACCAAAATTAATGTCAAATGAACAAGCTGTCCTTCTGTTAATATACAAAAGAAAATCGAAATTACTGGAGAATACATGCTGGATTATGACAAAATAATTAAAACAGCGAAGGAATAAGAAGATGTGAGAACAAAAATTTGAATCACTATTTGGTTAACTTATGTTGTCATAATGTTCCAATTTCAACATCATAACCAATATTTTCTGAATTTTGTTTCAGTTCCTTCATATTGAACAAAGAGCTCATTATTTTGTGTCTCAAACAATAGATGATGTAATATCTGGATGCAGACATACAAATTTGTCTTTGTTTGGATGTTACGATTTTTTCGCGACCGTTGTAACTTTCATTACACTAAATACCACATCCAACCTTTTCCTTACTTTCAGATGACGGTCTCAAACGCAACGCACGTTACGTTGCGAAACGTCGGCTTCAACCTGTCCGGAAATTTCACCTGTGAAGTGACGGCGGATGCTCCGTCCTTTTACACCGGTGTTGCAACCAACGTACTCACGGTTGTTGGTGAGTATTTGTGTTGCTGCCAGAGTACGACAAAAAAGGCTGTCCGCCATAGAAATGTGGGTTGCTGGTGGTTGTGCTCCGAGAACAAAATCTTTTCAACTGTGCTTTATCTCGTGCAGGCAAACATGCAGGGGATGCTCTTCTACTTTTTCCTACTTTTGTGCAGAAGGGCCATTAATTAATTTTAATTTTTTACACGCCGTCTACCTGTTATGCTTTCGCACCAAAACAATGTCATTGGAAAATCAACCCGCTACAAGCTGAGGCGAGATATAGGCGGAAATAAATTCTTTGCCCCTGAATCTTCAGCGCAAACAAAGTAAAGCATTTATTGCTGTGCAAGGTTATAGGTGCAATGATACAAATTTTTATAGGTACAATAATAAAAATTAAGGTACATGTATTACACCGAACTGTTTTTATCAGTTGTAGGTTCTTACTTTTCTAATTTTAGCATTTAAAAATCATGAAGTATAGATTCACAAATTTTACTTTTCATACTAAATCTACTGAAGTGATCTTCAGTTGTATGACAGGATTTGCTGTCATACCCTACTTGTCGAGTTGTGCAGGGATGTGGAAATACCAATCATCGTATTCAAGGTAGGTAGGGCACTTCGCGTTACATATTTCCAGAAAAAAAATAAGCAATAGCACCTGTCATTGAGCTTCGTAATTGATTTCGCTTTTCTTACTACTCAATTCAAAAGATTTGAAAATCTTGAGGGTTGCAATTGGATTCTTCATAAGTTATCCGCAACAAAATTCTAAAGAAGAAAGGATTGTTTCCTAATTATCATAACGTATAACGACGAATAAAACATACAATATGCATTCTTCATTTCACCTTATTGTGTTGGCTCGATTCCAAAAGATTTCAACAAAATAAAATTCGATTTATTAGCCTCAAAGTGGTTATAAAGGATTTCCAATGAACTTGTTCCGCTTTTATGATAATAAGTGATTTAAGAAGGAAGAAATTAGACTAAATAATGCAAGGCTTCTGGCTTTCTTGAATGACGCGTCAAGTCCTATGGTTACTCCACCCCAGTGGCTTGGGATGTATTTAGTGGCAATTCAGCTTATATTCACTATTCCCATAATGTTCGAATCCGGTTTGCAGTACAACAGATTATTCCATCTGTGCCGGGTGATTTAGGATGGGGAACCTATTTTAAGCAGTTTATGAAGCCGTCGGTGTATTGAGACGAAATACTCGAGATGCGCAATATGAAATACAAACATAAGTATATCAATTTGTTTACTATCTTTCTCTCTGTCAGCACTCGTTTTCAGATTATGAAACAACTTTAGCATACTTTAACAATAACCAATTAAAGTTCCCAATCGAGTGACACTATTCCAATCACCCCGAACCTATTTTAAGCATCTGTTTTGTAAAGGATTTTCTTCAGCACCCGAAGTGGCGCCTGAATAGCTGCGATTTTTGTTGATTTTCGACGTAGAGCTACGTCTCTCAGGAAATTCGGCTACATAGGGTTGTAAAATAAAAATCTAAAAACGGAAAGAGGGAAAATATGTTCAATTTGTTTTTTTTTTAATAGATTTTCACCATTCGGAAAATTATCTATGCATCTGCCCAAATGCTGAAAATTGTAATTTTATCATTCGAACTACTGTGCTATCTGATTGATCATTTGATACTTGTTTCCTGTTTTCCCTAGCAAGGTCAACAGAATCATATACCTAATAAGCAAAGAATACACTCTTTGAGTTGTATAAAAGACTGTCTCTGTTCAAACCGATTATTTTACTGTTAGATGGCGACTAGGATGGTCCCAATTGAGTAGCAGCGGATATCACCAGCGGTAGTGGCAGCAACGTCAGCGATAGGTGCAGCGGCACTTCCTCTAGCGGCAGCGTTAGGGGCCATCCACATACCACGTGGACAGATTTTTAACGATTTTGAACGATGGCGATTTTTCTCTTGTTTTGATGACATCTCAATAACCACTGAACCGATTGTTCTGAAATTTTGCAAATGTGAATAATAAACTCCTATCTAGTTATACCCAGCTTTTCAATAATTTTAACTCACGGTCAAAAAATTTACATACGGATAAAAATGGTGCATTTTTCTGAGTATAGGCCTCACAACATTGCAAGAGCTGATCATACATGCAGTAGTCGTGCATCACTACATGTTTTTCTCGAGAAAAGCTGACAATTGTACATTTTAAAAATACTGCTGGCTATATTGTTGCAACCACACCACTCCCCAGAAGGTTAAGCAGTTGTTGTAGTCTCAGGCAGGTAGTATCGTTGCGAATTATCATGTAGATTTTCACATCATCTGCATAAATAATCTTGTTTTGATCGGTAACAAAAGAGAAAAGTCATTTATCAATAGTGAAAACAACAGCTGTCCAATAACGCTTCCCTGAGCTACGCCTGAATTATTCCGGAACTAAACAGACATTGACGCTCCTAATTTCACTGTTATTCTTCGATGTTGTAAATATAAGAAAATATTAAATCTGCTGATACACCCAACTTATCGAGATGAGCTAGCAGAATTTCGCGGTCAACACGGTCAAAAGCAGTTTTCAGGTTAGTATATAACGTTTGCGGTAAAAATGGACAAAAATGGCCGAACTTTCATGTGTTTACCTTTAATCGCAATGACGAAACTATTCATGCGTCATCAATCATAGTAACCAATGAGTTAGCAAAAAAATTTGACAGCTCTACCAGGCAAACTTTAACTGTGATGGCGAAAAAAGTGAAGATACTCCGTTTAGAAGTGTGCGCGTTCGAAGAACGGTACCTCGCCGCGTCAAAAACGTACATCGTGCGGCACTTTGTGGACACCGGGTATGCCCGTTCCGGCATCTACAACATATTGACACTATTGGACAACGATCAGAGCATCGAAAGAAGAAGGTTCCGGACGGCCAACGACCCTGAGCGACAAGAAGCTTCAAAGGGATGATGAGAGGAAGACCGAGGGAAAAGTGGCTACATCGCTGCGTGCACTTGGCCGGGAAGTTGGTGCATGCGGTGAAACAGTGAAAAAGTATTTGGAGAAAATGGACATACATGTCAGGAAGCTGCCGCTGGTCTCGGAGCTGCAGGCAATGACGCAGCGACAGCGGTTGAATAAGATGGTCAAGTCGATTTTCCCGGCAAATCGCGACGTGGCAGTGGTGATGAACGATGAGACCTATCTCACCCTGGATGGCAACGACTGGCAGGGTACTTCGTATTTCACTTCTCCCACGAAGGAAGTGAGCTCCGAGGCGAAATTTATTCCACACACCAAGTTCCCCGGGAAGGTGCTTCTGTGGCTGACAATCAGCGGGAGGGGAAGTCAAAGCCGCTCTTCTTTCGCTCCAGGCTGGGCGTGAACGGGGAAATTTATAGTATGAAGTGCCTGCCAGAAGTTGCGTCGTTCACCAAGAAATACCATGAGGGCGAAGACACGGTGTTCCAGATTTGGCGTCGGCCCACTACTCCAAGCGATCGTTGGAGGAGATGGAGCGGCTGAATATCGATGTGGTACCGAAGTCGGAAAATCCGCCCAACGTCCCCCAGCTGCGTCCCATCGAGAATTTCTGGGCAAACTTGAAGCGCAACATCTATTCCAACAATTTTTTCGCGATAACTGAAGAGGAATTGATAAATAGAACGAAGAAAGAATTAAAAAACATGCCTACACGCATGTTTTCGTCCGGCATGGTCAATGTTCCGTTGAACTGCCGGGAAGCCGGACGCGAAGTCGTAGAATTTTTTAACGAGTGGGCTAACGTAATTAGCTCCCATGTAGGGTGGCTTATCGGTAAAACAAAAACCGGTAAAACTAGTAAAACCGATTTTTACCGATACCGAAATACCGGTATTGTAGAGGCGAAAAAACTGGTATTTTCGGTGTTTTTCTTAAAACTAAAGAAAAAAACTTGTCACAATATTCATAAATTATTGTAAGGCTAATAAATGATATCCACTTAGGTAGACGTTAGAAATCACATGCCGGTGTATATAATCAATACATTTAGACAGAAGCAACATTGAATATAATTTACCCTTACCTATCACAATAATGTCCGCGCAGTAATCACAATAATGTCCGCGAATAAAACGCAAGTCATTATTCGTAACGTAACGTAAAGTAAAACTAAAAAAAATAATATATAAATATAAATTTTAATTAGGAATTTATTTTTTGTTTGGCGTCTCCATGTGCATTGCACTAGATGCACCTAGTTATGGACAAGTTGCTCCTGAAAAAATATGTATTTGTCGTTTTCACTTAATTCCCTTAAATTCGTTTGTGATTTTAATAACATAACAATCATATTCTGATTTGACATATCGAAAATAATTATTTAACCCAAGCGTATATCAGATCAAAAATGTCAGAATCGCCGCGAGCAACAGTGATGTGTCCGTCAATCCGGTATGCTAGTGATATACAAATAATTTTCGAAAGGCGGCATCCATAAATTACGTAACGCTCATAGGGGGAAGGGGGAAGTAAGATCAGCGTTACGTAACAAAAAATCTCTGGAGAGACTCATCAAAAAATAGCTTTTTTGTTAAGCAAATTCTTCTACAGTGTTACGTATTTTTTATGGGGGGTAGGCGTTGGCGTTACGTTTCGTTACATATGAGAGTGGGGGTGCAAAAAATGAATTTTTGCGTTACGTAACTTATGGATGTCGCCAAAGCTGCGATCTGACACGTTTCAAATTTCCGAAAAGTCCGACCGTACATGATTCCGAAACTCAAACAAAGTGAACGTTTTCAGATGGTAATAACATGTGTTTGTTTTCTGATATATTCCATTTCTGCATAGATTAAATTTTCAAAGGTAAATTTTGCTTGTGTCCCTTTTGCTATCCATGTACCATTTACACACGTTTGGGGAGTCTGTTAAACTATCTGTTTCACAGCGGAGTGTGATGTAAAAACCATCCAATCCAGATAGAAATAACAATTCTCTCGGTTCTGCCAAGTACCAACGAATGAAAACAACAGATTGGTAGTTTCCACATGGATATAATTACAATGCTATTTGGACAACATAATTTCGATGATGCATAGCTGTATATCTTTGCTTCTGGGCAGCAGCAATGGCTGGTCCTCTAAGAAGGAGTTTCGCATTTCATTAATTTAATCGCATGATAAATAACCCTTCTAGACTCGTACTTTTTGCGTAGAATTATCAAACAATGTTGTTCATGTCATTTTTGGCGCAACTGCTTTCGTTGTTATGTTGGTGTGTCTTGTGTTCAGAATTCTTACTTTTTTCCACTCCTACGCTATTTATTTCCACCCTCAACTAAGAAAATACCAATTCAAATGAAACTTAGTGTCATGAAGAACCACTTAGTGGTACTCCAGCGGTTTTGTCGTAATGCTCTTGCCAAAGTGTTTACAGGCGTGTGTTTGTGCGTGCACTCTCTAAACTGTCAGCATCATTAATCCAACATTTAATGCGAAAGATGTATATTAAATCGCCTTATGTTTCTGGATATTTTGCGAATCCACAGTAGAAGGATGAACGAGGATTGAGCAAGAGAAAGCGCCTTCAATCTATCAACCATGGCATAATTTATCATTTTCAGCGCCGGATGCTTACGGTTCCTTTCATTGTCAATGTTTGGGCGGCAGCGCACCCATCGAGAGATGGATGAATTGAGGCGAAATACGGCCTTTCTGTAACAATTTAATGAATTTCTATAGAGAGGCACGCGTAATAACGTATCATCCGCTTTCCGAAATGGAAAGGACACCAATTGACTGTACTTGATGGATGAAATGAGGCATTTGGGGTAAGGTATATCATCTTTAACAAAAAATCATTTTTGCAAAGATTCAATTGCATTGATAATTATAAAATAACATAATTGAAAATACTCAAACTCAGTAGAGTTTGTAAAGTAATGAACAACTCCATACAACCTTTGTGAGCCCTGATGCTCGAAGTAGTTGATTGTTCTGCTGGAAGGCGTACAAATTGATACCAATCTGTGAATTGACAGAAACGTTGTCGAATGATAGGCGATTCCGTGAGCGCAAAGGCATCACCAGCATATGAAAACGGCTGTAAGATTTATCATCACTATAATAACAGCGCTGGCCTGCAGCGCGTTGTGACAGGTTTGGAAGCCCGCGTCAATTCCATATGAGCTGTTTGCTATTTATGGGTTCCTTCAATATAGGTTACCGGGTTTGCGGATGGCGGCACACATTGAAACTGAGCAGCCAAAAATGGCCGCCAGGAAGGGATATTTTTGGCAACTCTAACCTAGTCGTGCAATTTAATTGTTAAAATTCCTGAAACGAGTGAAGCATTTTATTCCTTGTTTTCTATGTTTTCAATGCTATTACGCTAACAAAATATCTATTTATTTCTGCCAGCTATTCATTATTTTAATAGCAGTGTGCCATAACGTGGCACACAAAGCATAATGATACTGAAGGTGATGAATGTCGTTCTTCGAAATGGGTAGACAGTTGCTATGGCAAGCTGAAGATCGGTCCATGTGAATAATTGTTGACAGCTGTTGAAGCACGGGGAGCAAAAAAAAACCTACACATAAATCTACCATTTCAGAGAATTTTCCGTTGGCAAAGTATATTCAAATGATTGATTACAATCTACTTCAAATTGTAAATCGTTTATTTATTATACATAATCTGTGAATGTCACATTATTCAGGGCAATTTGGGACAAGATGGTTCTCGGAAGTTTCTTGGATAAATAAGACCCTGCTGATGTATGGCTCGCTTGGCAAGGTAGTTTAGGAATGCTTCTATGAAATGATCTGGAAGCGATTTTCCTATACCGGCAATACTGGGAATCCTGCAGCTGTATTCTTCCATCGTGAAATCCGACGCTTTTAGCAATGTTTGTCGACGAAACAATTCAGTACATTTGGCATTGAGTGCATCAGTTTGAGTTGCTGCTTCCGGTGCAAGATCTGGTTGAATGGAAGCCTGCTCTTCATTCTCAACTAATTCTTCCTCTTCTTCCTCTTGAACAACTTGCAAGTTGCCGGTTGAATGGATTAGCGCTTCGTGGAGTGCTGATATCTGCTCGGATTCAGGACTAGTATCCGATTGTTTTGCCTTTTCCGATGTCTTTGAGTCCTTTGCAACAAGCCCGAGAATCATATTATCTGATATCTCAGCGTCAAGTAAATTATTATCAACATCGATACCGCTAGCTTCAAAAATTGAGGTAATTTCCTTGCTGCGATCGCGATTACTATCACTAGCATCTGCCTTCTTGAAACTTTCCCCCACAAAAAAGTGATACAATTCGTTAAGGTCTTTGACTTCAAGCTCTTTTCTCTCTGCCTCCTCTAAAAAGTCACGTAATGTTTGAAAGTCATGTTCACTGATACTGCTTTGTTCATGACTTCTTCTCTCGATGAAACTGCTTATCGATTTAACGGACAGTTCACACTCTCCATCGATAATTGCTTCATCTACCATGCAGATAACTCTCGATAGAACTTCGTTTGCAATTCGTGTGGCCGACGAATGTATGGAGCTCATTCGCGATCGCACGGAAGCAGGAATTGAATAGCTAGAACGTCTATGTGCCAAAGTATTATATTGCTCGGAACCGTGCTCCTCGTGTTCTGAACTTTTTTCGCCGTCGGCTCTGATTTGAAAACTGTCGTTCGAATAAGCACTTGCAGACTCGTCATCGTCGAGAGAAGTCTCCTCAATATAATTATGAGATTGACGACGGCTTGCATCTCTGGAGAATAGATATAGCAACAACCAAGGAGGACCCATATCCTTGAGCAGCTGCTGACGTTCGGCTTCCATCAGTTTGCCATAGTCATACTCTGGCAAGCTCTCCTTCAAATCATTCAAACGCTGAGTTCGTTCCTTAGCCCGTTGTAGGCTGTCTTCGGCGATAGTCACCGAGCTCAAGCGCTGTTTCAAATTATCCTCCTTCAGATCGGCCAACAAGATTATCACACTATTGAAATCCGGTGCTCGACGGAGGACGCCGTATGGGTCGGTTTCATCGCCAATAAATTTAAAGTCGGAATCCAACTTGGATGGAATTTCAGAAATTTCCGAAAAACGATCGTCACCTGAGACCAACTCCGAATCAATGGTTGATTTCTGCTCCAATCCCTAGAATTGAAAATAATCAAAAATGTTTATCATCGCTTACTCTTTTATTGCTTTTTTAGATTTTTGGCAAAAAAAAACGATAAGAAAAGAATTGTTGGAGTGCATAAGCATGCTGTTCTGATCTTGGTAACAAACTTGCAGACAAAAAACTACGTGATTCACACTTAGTAATCTCATTCAGGATAGTTAGATGTATGCGCATTTAAAAAATCCAATTTGGATATTTATTTACCTCATTTTTGATCTGGCTGAATTTATTTTGAGGTACGACTAATTTGTAAAAAAAAACCTAAATTAATCCACCTAGCGATCAGACTCAGCCTTTCTCATTCAAACTTATTATTTGTAAAAATAAATTTACATGAATGCTTAAATCCAACAAAGGTACATTCACTCTTTGGGTTCTAAAATATTGATGTAATTGAAGTATAAAATTTAAAATTTGACGTAATTAGGTTTAAAATTAGTTTATTTGACACGGCACGATACATTTTCTGTTTTACTGAGCCAAGTACAATTCGTATCAATTCTACGTTAGCAGGGAAAAGAAGGAGGCCTTTTTTTTATTCTCGCAGCCGACTACGAGCTAGTGGGGATTTGAGGAGAGAGGAGGGGAAATACAATTTTGACTTAAAACTACCTTAGAACTTTGTTTTTCAACTGGTAGAGCAATTGTATTCTTGTTTGTTGTGGGTTCAAAATATTTGTGTAAGCATAGATGCAGGCTCTTCGTTTCCGTGTCTTCAGCATAGTATATTTGTATCCTTAATCTGACAAATAGACAAAGAAAATTTTCAATTTTAATGTCAGCGTTTTTCAGAAAGCAGTATAGCTGTGTCATGTACTGGAGATCACCGCTTCCCAGAATGTCTCTAACGGGTGCGTTCGGTTGTTTTCCTCGGGCCCGAAGGGAATCTATAAGCTCGGACCTAACACCACAGTATTCGGTACACGACCAAACAACATGCTCGATGTCATGGTAGTCATCGCCACAAATGCAGTGATACCCTATACGAAAGGGATGCGTATTTAACGTGTAGTGATTGGACATAAGTCTGGACATCACGCGAATGAAGTCCCGACCTACATCCAACCCCTTGAACCATGCTTTCGTCGATACCTTAGGAAAAATGGAATGTAGCCACCGTCCCAGTTCATCCGAGTTCCATAATGATTGCCAACTGTTGAGTGTTCTCTGACGCAAAATGCTATAAAATTCATCATAAGCAATTGGTCTACTATAAATATCGCCATCAATAGCACCCACCTTAGCTAAAGCGTCAGCCTTTTCATTGCCCGGAATGCTAAGGTAACCCGGTAATTTTTGTCTGTTAAAGCACTTAAAAACCGCCGTATTTTCCCCAGGAAATACGGGGTGTGCTTAACACGCTTCATCGATCGCAGAACCTCAATGGCACTGAGACTGTCTGTGAAGATGAAGTAGTGGTCTATTGGTAGGGTTTTGATGATCCCAAGGGAGTACTGAATAGCAGCTAGTTCTGCGACGTACACGGAAGCAGGGTTTCGTGTTTTCGTGAAAAACACCGAAGCCAGTGGACTCATCTAGATTAGATCCGTCAGTAAAAACCTTTTATCATAACTAACATGTTTGAACCTATTGGAAAAAATCTTAGGGATCTCTTGGGGTCGCAATCGATCCGGGATACCAGTAATGTCTTCTTTCATAGTGGTGTCGAAGATTATAGCATTATCAGAAGTATCTAAAAGTGCGACATTGAAAGGAACGTATGAAGAAGGGTTAATATCTTGAGCCATATAGTCAAAATATAAAGTCATAAATTTGGATTGAGATTGAAGGTCGACCAACCTCTCGAAATTTTCAATTACTAATGGGTTCATAACTGTGCATCGAGTTCATAACTGTGCAGCAAACGGTAAGAGAGATTCCAAAAACGATGTTTCAACGGAAGAATACCCGCTAGCACTTCAAGACTCATCGTATGGGTCGACTGCATGCAACCTAAGACAATACGCAAACAACGATATTGTATTCTTTCTAGTTTTATAATGTGTGTTTTCGCAGCGGAGCGAAAGCAGAAACAACCGTATTCAAGAACTGACAGTATCGTTGTTTGGTATAACCTTAGAAGGTCTCCTGGGTGGGCACCCCACCAGGTTACGGTAATCGTACGAAGAAAATTGATCCTCTGTTGGCATTTTTGTGTCAGATATTTAATATGACAAGCCCAGGTGCATTTAGAGTCGAACCAGACCCCGAGATATTTAGCGACTAAAACCTGAGTGATCGTTTTACCCGTTAGTAGGAGTTTCAGCTGGGCTGAGTTATGCTTCCTAGAAAAAACGACCAGCTCAGTTTTCTCCGGAGAGAATTCGATACTCAGCTTGAGAGCCCATTCAGACAAATTATCTAAGGTATCTTGCAATGGTCCTTGCAGGTCGTTAGCTTTGCTTCCGGTAATGGATACAACGCTGTCGTCTGCAAGTTGCCTTAACGTGCATGAATTGGCAAGACATTCATCGATGTCATTAACGTAAAAATTATATAAGAGAGGGCTTAAACATGAGTCCTGGGGAAGACCCATGTAACTAATTCGGGAAGTTGTCAATCACCATGTGAGAAATACATATGCTTTTCTGACAACAAATTGAGCAAAAAATTATTTAAACTTGGTGAAAGTCCCTGCAAATGAAGACAGAGTCAAATGCCCCCGTTTTGTCCAAGAATGCAGAAGCCATTTGCTCTTTTCGAGCAAAGGCTAGTTGAATTTCAGTAGAAAGAAACGCTAGACAATCGTTCGTTCCTTTGCCCCGGCGGAAACTAAATTGAGTATCTGAAAGTAAACCATTTGTTTTGACCCATTTGTCTAACCGTAAGAGGATCATTTTCTCCATTAATTTCCGGAGGCAAGAGAGCATAGCAGTCGACCTATAAGAATTGTGATCAGATGCAGGTTTTCCGGGTTTTTGAATAGCAATGACTTTTACCTCCCTCCAGTCGTGCGGAACAATGTTTTGCTCAAGAAACTTGTTGAACAGGTTCAACAAGCGTTTTTTTTTTTTGCAGAGTCGAATAGATTCTTCAACAAGTTAAATTTAATTCTATCCAACCCTGAAGCTTTTTTGTTGCACGAGAGGAGGGCCATTGAAAATTCCAACATCGAAAATGGAGGCTCTACCACAATAGATCAAACAATGGTCGCAGTGGTTCAGTCTTCTACAAGATAAAAAGGTCTTCTGTTTGGGGACAGAGTCCAGACAGACCTTTTTGCGATCTGAATACTCCTCGGACTCATTCGAAACGTTACGATTCCGCATGCGTCTGGCGGTATCCCAAAGAGTGCTCATCGCTGTTTCCCTCGACAACGCGTTTACAAACCGCCGCCAGTATCCGCGTTTTTTTGCTTTTATCAAACTCTTCATCTGTCTATCCAGTACATCGTACTTTCGGAGTAAATCGGTAGTGCCTTGTTCTCGAAAGGCCAAATACTTGAATTTTTTTATTTCGTCAATCATAGTAGACTACATCGTAAAAACTATTGCTAACATCACAAATATAGTTATGTAATTCTAGTGTTCAATATTTTACTAAGAGCATTTCGTGACATCGTTAAATCAATAACTTCACAATAATTATTGAAAAGACTCATCATACTATTAACTGGCCCGGCCATGGCATATTCTGTTCTATAAGAATTTAATACAAAATTTTTTCGCGTTCTTAATGAGCGTGTAGGAGCATAAAAGTTAAGTTTTCCAAGCAAATTTTCCGAACTTATGCGTTGTGAAACTAAATCGTTGACAAGAGTTACCAAGCAATTTCTCTTCCTTTTTCCAAGCGTTTCTATATTAATAAGCATGCAACGCGATTCATAACAAGGGAGAGGAAATGAATTCCAACCTAGTTTTCTTAGTGCATATAACAAAAACTGTTTTTGTACGGATTCGATTCTATTGGAATGGACGTCTTGATAAGGCGACCAAACAACACTACAGTATTCTAAAATAGATCTAACATATGTAACAAAGAGAGTTTTTATAGTGTACGGGTCTACGAAATGATAACTGAACCTTTTTATAAAACTTAGCATACTGTTGGCTCTATTGATGATCGTATTGTAGTGATCAATGAACGTTAACTGAGAATCCATAATTACTCCTAAATCTCTAATTTGATAACACCTTTCTACAACTTGATGTCCAAGAGTGCAACTGGCATGTTCAGGATTTCTTTTTCTTGTGTAGGATATAATATTAGATTTTTTTACGTTGAGATCAAGAAGACTTTTTTTACACCAAATGTAAAAAATGTCAACCTCTTGTTGGAATTGTTGGATGTCTGATTTGTGTTTTATTTCCATGTACAGTTTCATGTCATCGGCATATATCAATACTTTAAGTCGATTCAACACAAGGGTAACGTCATTAACAAATAAAATGAAGAGCAAAGGACCTTCGCGGTCTGAGCACTCTTTGACCCACCACTTGGAGGGAGGGCGCTGTCTAATCATTACCCCGGGTATCGGTTTCGTCTGAGCTTGAGTCGCGGCGTCGATGATCAAGCCAGAAAGGAACGCGTATTCTTCCTCCGGAGGAAGTTCCACGTATGACTCGATTCTTTGCGATATTATGGTCTCATAAGTCTTCCAATCAATGTTACGTGTAAGGTCATACGCAATATTGATTGGATCCGTTGGAGTTGACCCATTAGCAATTGAAATAACGATTGGAAGATAATCACTACCGGGAGGATCATTGATTACTTTCCACCGGCAATCTAACGCTAGTGATGTCGAGCAAAGGGATAGGTCAAGCACGCTTTCACGTGCTGGAGGATTAGGTACACGTGTCGCTTTCCCAGTATTCAAAAGTGTCATATTGAAGTCGTCGATTAAGTTACAGATTGAAGAAGATCGGTTGTCGTCGTACAGCGAGCCCCATAGCGAACAGTGAGAATTAAAATCTCCCAATATCAGAAAAGGCGCGGGAAGCAACTCTGCTATATCAGTGAGATGCCTCTGTTCAATCCGCGCGGATGGAGGGATATATAACGAAACAAGGCATAGGTCTTTTCCATTCATATTCGTTTGAATGGCAACGACTTCAATATTGGAGATCGAGGGGAGGAAGATTCTGAAAAAAGAATAGCACTTTTTGATCCCAAAAAGTACCCCTCCACCGTGTGAGTCTCGATCTCGACGAATTATGATAAAATCGTGGAAATTGAGTTGATCGTTTGAATTGAGAAAAGTTTCACAGAGCGCATATGCGTCACGATTGTATGTATTTATCAAATGAGAAAATAGATCGAATTTGGGGATAATACTTCTGCAATTCCACTGCAATACAGTGATAAAATTCCTAACCTCTTTCGCCGTATTAGTCATTGAAAGATATGATAGCTGAAATGAGGGGCCAGGTTGCTGCTAGTTGCATCAAAAAGGTTTTCACTGTGGGAAGAAGGGCAAGAAGAATATTTTGTAGGGGATCTGGTATGTTGAATGTTTTAAATATCCAGTCCACAATATCAGAAAATTTTATGAACCCTGTTTCTTTTCTATCTTCTGATAGTGCCCCAGGAAGCGGTGGGTACTCCTGGTTTGATTTGAATTGAAAATGATGTAAAATGATTTTTTTTATAGGGGGGGGGGGGGTGAGTTTGTAATGATTTATTTATGTACTAAAATATCTATTCAGAACTAGTATTGTGTGTTCTGCCACAAATGGTGACATTTCAACACTATTATATATATTTGTACGCTTTTTAGTATTATTGAATGTTATTAGCTTTCGCAGTTAAGATAATGTAATTGTAGGAAAATTATCAAACCTACTTGTCAAGAAAAAAAAGGAATAAAAGGAATAAAACGAAACTTAAATTAAACTTTAAATAAACTTGAAACTATTTTACTGATTATAAAGTGAGCTAATCGTTGCAATTGAGGATTGCATTTTTGTCGGAATTTGTTGATAATTTGGCTTGACATATTTTCTACATTAGTGAGCCTATGTAGCTCGTTCGTGCTAAACCAAGGAGGACGCTTCAGAATCATTTTCAAAAGTTTATTCTGAATCCTTTGAAGTGTCTTCTTCCTGGTTGCACAACAACTTGTCCAGATGGGAACTGCATATAACATTGCTGGTCTAAATATTTGTTTGTAAATTAACAGTTTATTCTTGAGACAAAGTCTAGAATTCCTGTTGATAAGAGGATATAAACATTTGATATACTTATTGCACTTTGACTGGATATTTTCAATGTGCTCCTTGAAAGTAAGATTCTTATCATAAATTAGCCCTAAGTATTTAACTTGATCAGACCAATTTAAGACTACACCGTTCATCTTAATAACGTGTTTATGGGTGGGTTTGAGAAATGAAACTCTTGGCTTATGAGGAAAAATAATTAACTGTGTTTTAGAAGCATTAAGGGAAATCTTCCATTTTTGTAAGTATGAAGAAAATATATCTAAACTCTTTTGAAGCCGACTGCATATAACACGAAGGCTTTTTCCTTTTGCGGAAATGCTTGTATCGTCACAAAACAGAGATTTCTCACAACCTGGTGGTAAATCAGGAAGATCAGAAGTAAAAATGTCATATAAGATTGGGCCCAAGATACTCCCCTGAGGCACACCAGCTCTAACAGGCAATCTATTAGATTTACCATTTAGATAGTTAACCTGGAGAGTGCGGTCAGTTAAATAACTTTGTATCATTTTTGTGAGGTAAAGCGGAAAACTGAAATTTGACATTTTAGCTATTAAACCTTTATGCCAAACACTGTCGAATGCCTTTTCTATATCTAGAAGAGCAGCTCCAGTCGAATAGCCTTCAGATTTATTAGTTCGAATCATATTTGTTACTCTAAGTAACTGATGAGTAGTGGAATGCCCATGGCGAAAACCAAACTGCTCATATGCAAAAATTGAGTTCTCATTAATATGTGTTATCATTCTATTAAGAATTATTCTTTCAAAAAGTTTGCTAATAGAGGAAAGTAAACTAATTGGTCGATAACTTGATGCCTCAGCTGGATTCTTTTCTGGTTTTAAAATTGGAGTGATTTTGGCATTTTTCCATTTCGTAGGAAAATGTGCTAGTGAAAAGCATATGTTAAAAATTTTTACCATGAAATTTAAAGAGTTTTCGGGAAGTCTTTTGATGAGGATATAGAAAATCCCATCATCTCCTGGTGCTTTCATGTTTTTGAATTTTTTGAGAATCGTTCGCACCTCATTCAAGTTTGTCTCCAATACATCTTCTGGCATGGCATAAGAACACCCTTCGACGGGATCGTCAGATGTGCCCTCATCGGTTGGCAAAAAGGAAAAGATGTTTCCTGTCGAGGGTGGCTCAGCCCTCTTAAGCATTTCTGCAAAAGAGCGCTTTGATCGTTCCTTGAGGAAACGCTTAATTTTTTCCTCGCGCTGTTTGTACGCGGGACACGCCGAAAGCTCATGCCGAGTTCCCTCGCAGTAGACAGTTTTCAGTTACCTCACTGCAAGCGGTCTCAGCATGATTGCCTCCGCACTTGCTGCAGCGTGCCTTGTTGCAGCAGTAGGTGGCTGTATGATCTAACTGCTTGCAGTTTTGGCAATGAATGACCTGTACAGGCAGACGAACCCTGTCCAAAGAGATGTAGTTCGGCAGTGCAGATCCGGCGAATGTTACACGGAAGGAATCCGAAGGGAGGAATTTCTTCTTCCCTTCTTCGATGAATACTGAATGCAATTGCTTGACATCCAGTATCTTTACATCTTGAATCTTGAAGCAGCCAACCCCGTGACGCAAAATGTCATCGACCGTGAGGCTTCCTCCGGTAACCACACCGTCGATCTCCACGTCCTTGGCAGGGATGTACACGCGGTACTCTCTTGTAAAGAGCTCGTAGCTAGCAATTTCATTTGCTTGCTTCAAGCTACTCACGACAACTCGCAGTTTGTTCGGCCTCACCTTCGTAATCTCGGTTACGGCCGAAAACTGTTTTGCCAGGTCCTTGCCAATTTGGATGATATTCAAAGGTTTTTTTTATGGGTCGGAATTAAACAACGTAGGAACCGCTAGCGGCATCTGGGTAAGCTTTTACCCGTATTTCCGGTACCCTTGGCACAGGGCTAGGTAGCGGGGATGGTACAGGGAAAGGTAGAGGGGAATTGATGGGGGATATTTCAATCTCCTCCCCATTTGTTTCCACCTCTAGGAAAAGTTCCACGTTGTCCATTTTTGCGGGAGCGTTACGCTCTACCGCACACAAACGATAAATATTCGAATATAAGGGGGATCAAATAATTGGTATTAAATATAAAAAAGTAGGAGGGTGGTATTCAAGACACGACCGCATGACGTTGGACTACGGTATTCTTATATTCCATTAATACAAATAATAGAGAGAATTGCAACTCTTGTATTTCATTCTGTGCCGAACACGCATCAGTACTGGACGTGTTTGGTGATCGGTCCGATAGAGTATAAAACAAAAGACGTGTGAACAAGTGTTGGCATTGTTTGCCTGGTCGAGTGAAATAAATCCGGGTTCAAGGTCGTTCCTTTGTGCAACTGTTTCGCATCGTGACTGCCAGCTGGTGCGTAAGCCGATTTGGCTGCTGGCTGGATTGTGCTACAGCAGTGGACGAGACACAAACGAGGAAAAAGAAGAAGCCATCAGTGTCAGCGAGTCGTATCGCTGTGTGGAGTGATCTCACACCTGGCTCGCTGCTGGTGGCTGTTTGGTGCTGCTGTATTGGTGCTGCTGGCTGTAACGGCTGCTACTTCGAACGATCGGACAACCAACCTTACTGGAAGGGAGAAATAAAAAGGTACGTGTTCTTGTCAGCGCTAGTGCGCTAAACATAGCGCGATGGATGTAGATCCCTCGCCTCCCGCGCCACCATCCCCGAACCCCTCTGACCCTGACCCTTCTGTTACCCCCTCCCCTGTTCATTCTTCAGTCCCCCCTCGCCCCAGGCTTTACCCAGACGGAGCCCAGGGCAGCTATACTGTTTATTTTCGGCCAAAGGCAGGACCGAAATCGAAAAAGTTGAACCTCTTGCAGATTTCTAAAGACCTGACGAAGGAGTACAAGGGCGTGACCGAAATTTCCAAGGTCCGGCCTAACAAGCTCCGTGTCGTGGTCGGTAACCTGAAAGAGGCCAACGATATAGCTTGCTCTGAGCTCTTCACACGCGAGTATCGCGTTTACATACCCGCACGAGACGTGGAGATCGACGGTGTCATAACCGATTCGAGTCTGTCCGTCGAGTGTATACTGCAAAGTGCCAAAGGGTGCTTTAAGAACAAAACGTGTCCCGAAGTAAAGGTGCTCGACTGCAAGCAATTGCGGTCAGCATCGATCATCGGTGGCAAAACAGTATACACTCCGTCAGACTCGTTTCGAGTTACGTTCGCCGGGTCTGCACTACCAAGCCACGTCTCGATCCACCGGGTTCGTCTCCCTGTGAGGCTCTACGTGCCCCGCGTCATGAACTGCCTGAATTGCAAGCAGTTAGGCCATACAGCCGCCTACTGCTGCAATAAGGCACGTTGTGGCAAGTGTGGGGAGTCTCATGCGGAAGATTCTTGCAGTGTTAACGCTGAAAAGTGTATTCACTGCGGAGAAAATCTGCATGAGCTCTCGACATGTGCGGTGTACATGCAGCGCAGGGATAAAATAAAACGGTCTCTCAAAGAGCGTTCAAAGCGTTCCTACGCTGACATGCTGAAGAAGACCGTTACCACTTCTCCCGTTACTTCGAACCCCTTCGATCTGTTGCCCTCTGAGGAAACCGATTCTGACGATTCACCAGCGGGAGCATCTTACGCCAATCCTGGGGAGTCTAGAAAGAGGAAAAGTGTTTCCTCTCCTAAACTTCCCAGAAAAGGTCCTAAGATTTCTCAAAGTGAAATGAAGGTTACAAACAAACCAAACAGTGCTGCGGAAAAACCGAAGCAAACTCCTCCTGGGCTGGCAAATTTAAAGTCCCAGAAGGAGTTCCCAGCACTGCCAGGAAC
This sequence comes from Wyeomyia smithii, assembly GCF_029784165.1. Lineage (NCBI taxonomy): Eukaryota > Metazoa > Arthropoda > Insecta > Diptera > Culicidae > Wyeomyia > Wyeomyia smithii. Next base: position 139,403,121 of record NC_073694.1, on the reverse strand, counting down.
ATCTAAAACCCCAGTTGCTCCTTTTACACTCCCAGTTGATGAAACAAACTCTGGATTAGTGAAATTTTCTGACATTGTGGACTGGATTTTTGAAACTTTCAATGTACCCGATCCAATTAAAATTTTTCTTACAGCATTCCTCCCAACAGTTAGATCATTTTTGAAGCAGTTGACTGCCCAATGGCCTCTCCTTGCAGCGATTGTATCCTTCGATGCCTAATTCAACTGCGTATATGAAGGATTCTATCTCTGTCTTACAGTGGAATTGTAGAAGTATTTTACCAAAAATTGATTCGTTTAAAGTTTTGATAAATAAAAACAAATGCGATGCATTTTCCCTTTGTGAAACTTGGCTTACTTCAAATATTGATCTCAACTTCCATGATTTTAATATTATTCGCCTTGATCGAGACACCCCATATGGAGGAGTACTTTTAGGGATTAAAAAGTGCTATTCTTTCTATCGTATTAACCTCCCCTCGATTCCAGGCATCGAAGTTGTCGCATGTCAAATGACAATACAAGGTAAAGAGCTTTGTATTGCCTCAATATATATTCCCCCCAGAGCACAGGTTGGGCAACGGCTGCTCTTTGATTTAATAGAACTTCTTCCCTCGCCACGTTTGATTTTGGGAGACTTCAACTCTCATGGCGTGGCTTGGGGTTCCCCATACAATGATAACCGCTCCTCTTTAATCTATAACCTTTGCGATGACTTCGACATGACTATTTTAAACAACGGTGAAATGACACGTATCCCGAAACCTCCAGCGCGCCCAAGCGCTTTGGATCTATCCTTATGTTCGACGTCGCTACGGTTGGATTGCACATGGAAGGTAATCCTCGATCCTCACGGTAGCGACCATCTGCCTATTCTTATTTCAATTACTAACGGGTCAACTCGCATGCGACCAATTGACATTCCGTATGACCTCACACGAAATGTCGATTGGAAGTTATACGAGGAAATGATTTCAAAAGCGGTCGAGTCGATTCAACATCATTCACCACTTGAAGAATACAACCTCCTCGCGGGCTTGATTCTCGACGCCGCGTTGCAAGCCCAAACGAAGAAATATCCCGGCGTAACGATCAAAGAACGGCCTCCCACTCCGTGGTGGGACCAAGAGTGCTCCGATGTCTACACGCAAAGATCCGACGCGTTTAAGGCCTACCAGACGGGAGGTATACCTGGCGACTATTTACGGTATTCGGAGCTTGATACCAAGCTTAAAAGCTTGGCTAAAGCAAAGAAACGTGGATATTGGCGTCGGTTCGTGAACGAGACGTCGAGGGAGACATCGATGAGCACTCTTTGGAACACAGCCCGAAGAATGCGGAATCGCGTAACGGTCAACGAAAGCGAGGAGTCTTCAAGTAGGTGGATATTTGATTTTGCCAGGAAAGTATGTCCGGACTCTGTTCCTGAGCAAAATATTGTTCGCGATGCGTCTCCGGGCCACGACGCGATAGAATCACCTTTTACGATGGCAGAACTTTCAGTTGCCCTCCTGTCCTGTAACAATAACGCGCCTGGATTAGATAGAATCAAATTCAACTTGTTGAAGAATCTACCCGGCAATGCCAAGAGGCGCTTGTTGAACTTGTTCAATAAGTTCCTGGAGCAAAACATTGTACCGCAGGTTTGGAGGCAAGTGAAGGTGATCGCCATCCAAAAACCAGGGAAACCAGCTTCTAATCACAACTCTTATAGGCCGATTGCAATGCTATCCTGTATCCGGAAATTGATGGAAAAAATGATACTCCGTCGTTTAGACCACTGGGTCGAATCAAATGGTCTACTATCAGAAACTCAATTTGGCTTCCGCCGTGCCAAAGGGACGAATGATTGTCTTGCGTTGCTTTCAACAGATATTCAGCTGGCGTATGCTCGTAAAGAACAAATGGCGTCTGCGTTCTTGGACATTAAGGGGGCTTTTGATTCCGTTTCTATTGACATTCTTTCGGGTAAACTTCACCGACAAGGATTTTCTCCAATTTTGAACAATTTTTTGCACAACTTGTTGTCCGAAAAGCACATGCATTTTACGCATGGCGATTTGGCAACTTTTCGCATTAGCTACATGGGTCTTCCCCAGGGCTCATGTTTAAGCCCCCTTCTTTACAACTTTTATGTAAATGACATCGACGAATGTCTGGCAAATTCATGCACGATAAGACAACTTGCAGACGACAGTGTAATCTCTGTTACAGGAGCCAAAGCTGCCGATTTGCAAGGACCATTGCAAGATACCTTGGACAATTTGTCTGCTTGGGCTTTACAGCTAGGTATCGAATTCTCTCCGGAGAAGACTGAGATAGTAGTTTTTTCTAGGAAGCATGAACCTGCTCAGCTTCAAACACAATTAATGGGTAAAACGATTTCTCAGGTTTTGGTACACAAATATCTTGGTGTCTGGTTCGACTCTAAAGGCACCTGGGGTTGTCACGTGAGGTATCTGATGAAAAAATGTCAACAAAGAGTGAATTTTCTTCGTACAATAACCGGACAATGGTGGGGAGCCCATCCAGGAGACCTTATAAGGCTTTACCAAACAACGATATTGTCTGTTATTGAATACGGGTGTTTCTGCTTCCGCTCCGCAGCAAACACACATTTGATCAAACTGGAGCGAATACAATATCGTTGTTTGCGTATCGCCTTAGGTTGCATGCAGTCGACCCATACGATGAGTTTGGAGGTTTTAGCTGGAGTACTACCATTGAAAAACCGCTTCTGGAGCCTGTCTTCTCGTATTCTAATCAAATGTGAGGTCTTGAACCGTCCCGTGATTGAAAATTTTGAAAGGTTAATCGAACTTAATTCTCAAACCCGTTTTATGACATTGTATTTCAATCACATGTCCCAAAATATTAACCCTTCTTCGAATATTCCAAATCGTGTTGACTTATCAAATACTTCTGATTCTACTGTGTTTTTCGATACATCCATGATAGAAGAAACTCGTGGAGTCCCGGATCATTTACGCGTGCAGCAGATCCCTAAAATTTTTTCCAATAAATATCGAAACATCAACTGCGACAATATGTACTACACTGACGGATCACTTCTTGATGGGTCCACTGGCTTCGGTATCTTCAATAACAATTTAACCGTCTCCCATAAGCTCGATAATCCTGCTTCTGTTTACGTCGCAGAATTAGCTGCAATTCAGTACACCCTAGGGATTATCGAAAAAATGCCCACGGACCATTATTTCATCTTTACGGACAGTCTCAGTTCCATTGAGGCTCTCCGATCGATGAAAGATGTTAAGCACTCTCCGTATTTCCTGGGGAAAATACGGGAACATCTGAGTGCTTTATCCGAAAAATCTACTCAGATTACCTTAGCGTGGGTCCCTTCTCACTGCTCGATACCGGGTAATGAGAAAGCGGACTCTTTGGCTAAGGTGGGCGCAACAAACGGTGATATTTATGAAAGACCAATTGCCTTTAATGAATTTTTCGCACTTGTACGTCAGAATACGATCATCAGTTGGCAAAATGCTTGGACCAGAGGGGAATTGGGAAGGTGGTTACATTCCATAATCCCCAAAGTATCGACGAACCCGTGGTTCAAGGGGTTGGATGTAGGTCGGGATTTCATTTGCGTGATGTCCCGGCTTATGTCCAATCACTATAGATTTGACGCGCTCCTCCGTCGTGTTGGGCTCGGGGAAAGTGGTATCTGTGCCTGTGGTGAAGGTTATCACGACATAGAGCATGTGGTTTGGTCATGCCCTGTACACCGTGACGCCAGGTCTAAATTAATAGCTTCCCTGCAGGCCGAGGGTAGACAGCCGGCTGTTCCTGTTCGTGATGTCTTGGCGAGCCGTGACCTATCCTACATGTCCCTTATATACGTTTTCCTGAAATCCATCCACGCCCCAGTCTAGTCCCGTTCCCCTCCGTCTACACCCAACAAAACGACAAGAACACGTTTGAACCTTAGGCACAAAACCAGCAACCAGACCCCGCACAACAGAACCAGGACCCAAGGACTACGAGCCTCTGTCCCAACTCACGACATCGTGGCTCAGCAGAACGAATCCATACATGCCATTCGACGATTATCAGACGACCATTGAACAACAAAACACTGATTGGAAATCCCATGCTAGTTTTAAGTTAGACTTAATTTCAGCTCGTAGTCGGCAGCGAGGATAAAAAATTTGCTTTAGTTTTTAAGTCATCAGATATAATTGGCGCCGTTAAACATTAAATTGTATTTGTGCCGTGTCAAATAAATGTTATGTGAAGAAAAAAAAAAAAAAAAAACTCTTGTATTTGCTGCAATTTTATCTAGCAGTGCATTTCTGAATGCTGAGACGTTAAAACGTTATAAATAATAATATATACTAAAAGAATGGATATCTGTTATTTAATCGCTGTCATTTCATACATATTCGAATCAAACCTTTGTTTGTAGCTGCACTACCAAGACAATCATTTAATTGAGCGAATTCGTAAAATTTTCCTATCTAAGCAAAAAGCAAACTTAACGAAACTATCTGAAATTGGAGCTCAGAACGATTCAAACGAAAATTTTAAATTTAAAAATTGTTTAACATTAAATCGATAAAACTCATGCTAGGTTAGCTCCAGCTCAGCATATAACTTCATGTATTTTAAAAAAACGTTTATTTCAATAAATTAATATAGCAAGAGCTCCATTACACGTTTTTCGGTAGTTGTTATCAAGGTTTTGGCGAGTGACAGGAAAATATCTTAACTTCTTCAATTGTGATCTAGAACATTTCTAATTGTTTTTTTTATTTTTCACGATAGCGACAAGCTTGTTTCTTTCTTTGTGTGCGAGGAACAAAATCAAAACTGCGCACCAAGACACAAAAACGAAAATTAAATGAATGCTCATTGAGAAAACTTGCAACTCTTTTTACCAATAATTTATGATACTCAAAAGAACCTGTTTTGATCTAAATGGAATTTCTAGTAAATAAGTGTTGATCATTCATAGGCAGTAATTTTTCCTCGATGGATAAAGACTGGCTGAAGAAGTTAAAATCGCTGCTGTAAAATCAAATTCACAACTGTGTTCGTTAAGACGTTTTAGTATTTTTAATGACAATAATAATCTGAGATAAACACCCGCTATAGTTATCCCCACACATGCTATAACTATCTATACACACGATAAAACTATTCATACACACGCTGTAGCTACTATTCATACACACGCTATTCCTATCCATACATCCGATGCAACTATCTAAACACACGCATAAGCTATCCAACCATGTGCTATTACTATCCATACATACGCTATAACTAATCATTGCACACGCAGCAGCTATCCACACACACGCTCAGCGTTGTCAACCCTCCAGGTTTTCCTGGATATCTCCAGCAAAACAGCTGAAGGTTGAATATTTCTAGTTTTTTGAAAATTGTTCCAGTTTTATCCAGTTTTCTGTTCATCACCACATTTTTTGAACTCATTCCCATTACATGTATGGTCTTTTCAGGGTTTTGTGCATTCATGCGCCTCGGTTGTAAGATTTTATTCGAAATCTACTCAATTTCAAGTACGCCAGTGACAATGATCTCCATGTGTAACCAATTTTCTCTCAGCCTTTTTGGTTACATGCAATAATACGGTGCAGAATTTTCGAACCGAAAATCAAATAAATTTATATAAAAGCTTTCAATTTATATATCCAGTTTTCTCCAGTTTTTTATTTTGAGTTCTTCCAGCTTTTTATAAAAAAAGGTTGGCATCGCTGCACACGCTATAACTTTCCGTACACACGCTGGAGATATACACGCAATAGCCATAATATGCTACACATGCTATGTCTTACACACGCTAAAGCTAGCCATACACACGCAACAGCTTTAGCTATCGACACACATGGGTTGGTTAGCTATCATTCCATCATTGCAAATGTCATAGCTATGTAGATGCACATACGCTATATGTGCACACTGCACACACACTAAATGGCGGTAGCTTTTCCAGTGGCGGTGCTGGCTCGTGCAGTTTCTGGCTGTTTTTACCCAACGATATCTGAATTGGATTACCGCTGGTGGGGTCCAACTCAGATCGAAGAGGAACCGAACTGAATGAAGAAATGCAGCTGCCCACTACCTAGGGTTACCATTTGGTCGGAGACAAAAATCAGGACAAATTTTTTCCAGCAAAAAATTTATCGAAGCTATTGTCATTTTTATGTGGTTACAATAAATAAAACAGGTAATTTGAGATCTGCTTTTGAAAATACGCTAAAAGACTCATATTTAACGTATTTCTCTAACGATTCAATTTTGCAAATTTGATTTTTTCAAGCGTTAGTAGATACCTTAAAATATGCAACACTAGTCAACTGTTTGAAATAAACTTAATAATTGTCAAAAAACGTTTAACGGTTAACGACTAAACAATTTCTCTCGTCAAGATTCAACCAAAGAAAAAATTCGTTCGAAATTTTCTTCCCAGAGTCAAGATGAAAGTACTGAACAGTTTGCTCCTTTTTTGAATATCCGGCATCATTCAGAAAAATCAGGACAAATGCTCTAGTATGAAAAATAAATCAGGACGCTCCAAATGGGGCTCAAAATCAGGACATGTCCTGCTAAATCAAGACGGATGGTATCCCTACCACTACCTCCGCCGCTGTTGTCTGATACCACCGCTCTGGTTCTGCTGCAGCTGAGTTTCGCCACTGGAATCAGTCACCGCTGCTGATTATTCAAGACCGTTCTAGTGGCCTTCCACTTGTTAACTGATGACTGCTATAATTGATTGATTTCTTTTTAAGGGACTTCAACCCCAAACGGCCATTCGTCCCTATGACTGCTATGAGACGACGCAGGCTATTATATAGCCCAAAGCAAAAATCCATTCGCGAGCAAAAGAGAAGCGAGCTTGTGATTGGTTGAATGTGCACGACTTTAAACACAACCTTCAACTAGTTTAGTATCGAAAACATATTTAAATTATTATATGCCAATCTTGCGCAGTATTTCCCCTATCAATCAAGCCATTGGTGTTTAGAATCTGTTCAGTGGTAATGATAAAAGAAGCATTTTAAAACGGTGTTGAAACACCTGTTGCAGCTACCGAAAGCGAGCTCGTTATTGGTTGAAAGCTGCGAGACTGTTCACAAAGTCAGATCGGTTGTATCCGTTAGTGTCGCCTGTGCTTGTGAAGAGAGGTGGTGATTGGTTGCTCGGTATGATTTAGACAATCGATGTGATTTATCAATTTTTCAATAGTGTATCTCGAACAATAGGTTATTTTTGTTACATAAATTTAACCGTGAAAGAATTTCTGATCGGTTGATGCCAAATTCCGGTCGGTTGATGCCTCGAAATTCTGAAAAGAAATGACTGATATATAAGCGCTTAAAACCTGACCACTTTTTCCTGGTTTTCCCTGGTTGAATTACTAGATTTTCAAATTCAGGCGCCTAACTTCGATATAGACGTTAGTCCAACGTCAACAATTTTTCAAACTACGATGGATCAAATGAAAATAAGACAATCGTATTGGGGACGAAAAATAATACTAATAATAATTATACTAATAACAATAATAATAATTCTAATAAAAATAATTTTAAAGTAAATACTTCACCGAACGTCTAGGTCTGTTGTCTACACGACCTCGTGGCTGCTAGTAGGATTAATCGGGAATAGTGTCTCAGCAGAACAAACAATGGTGACACCAAAAGATCCAATTTCGTGTTGTATCACAGTGGCTGTATCTCACATGCAACCTAATAGATGCCACTTCTATTGAATCCACTCACTCAGCCGTATGGAGATCCGTGCTGCTAGCGGGGTACCAGCGGGGCGAGGAAATATTTTTACAGTTATAATCCCAGTTGCGTGACCGGGCCGGCCACTGGCAGGGTAGCCTGCCAGTGCGCAAAAGATGCTTCGGCTGATAAACTGCAGGCTATTGTTGTCGCACAGTGCACAGAGCACAAGGACGAACCGATAAAACAATACCCATCGTACGACAACTCGTCGAATCAAGAGGAGTGAAAACAATATGCGTCTTTTCGAAGCGAAAGCAAAACAACGAATGAAAATCTGACGTAATGTTAGTGCTTAAGAAATAGCGAAATAAAAGAAATGACTCTTAATTTTGAACAATTTAATCACGAGCGATACCAGGAACGTTCAATAGTACGATACCACATTTAAATCATGTTGAGGCAATATAAAGCAGGTATAGTTTTAAAAAGTCTGTGAATTTCTTTTCTTTCCAAAACTTTTGAACCACATATCAAATTGTTATGAAGTTTGTTATTTGTAAGTTTGAGAGATGACTCGTTCGTATGACACTAGTTATGTTCAAATAAGTCGTGTAATCTTAGTGATAATAGACTTTCGTTGTTATTACAATTTAATACATAACGGTTGCTTAAGTTCGATTATAATCAAATGAAAAGGGAAGGTATAGGGCAGCCAAATATTGAAACCCCGTGCTCAATCATAATTCATCAGTTAACCCCTAACTAGCCCGTTCATCTGATATCAATATTGTTCAAATCGGTTATGTAGTTTCTAAGATAATGAAGTTTCGTGATTTTCACATTTCGATACATTACAGACGAAGTTACAGTCCGATTACAGCAAAATTCAGCTCGTTCATTTGAAATTAATTTCGTTCAAATCGGTTGTGTAGTTTCTGAGATATTGATGTTTCGTGATTTTTACATTTTGATACATATCCTTTAATCTAGAAACCCGATTACAATAAAATTCATAAAGGTCTTATGAGGCAATTATACCTTTCATTTGCAATTAATTTTATTGAAAGCGGTCCAGCCATCTCTGAGAACATCGAGTGAGATTGGGAGAGCGTTACACACACACACACACACATACACACACACATACAAAAAATGCTCAGCTCGTCGAACTGAGTCGAGTGATATACGACATTCGGCCCTTTTGAGCACTTTTATACCTTTAGTTTTTGCAGTGATTGCTATACCTCTCTAGGAGAAAGGCAAAAAGAAATGACTTTTAATATCGAACAATTTCATCACGAGCGATACCGGGAACGTTCAAATAGTACGATACCACATTTAAATTATTTTGAGCCCATATATATCGATCGAAGCAGGTATAGTTAGTAGTTAGTAGTCTTTGAATTTCTCTTCGTTCCATGACTTTTGAACCACATATCAAGTTGTTATGAAGTTAGTTACTTGTAAGTTTAAGAGATAACTCGTTCGTATGACACTAGTTATGTTAAATAAGTCGTGTAATCTTTGAGGTAATAGACTTTCGTTTGATATTACAATTCAATACATAACGGTTGCTTGAGTTCGACTATAATCGAATGAAATGGAAACGTATAGAGCAGCCGAATTATGAAACCACTTGTTCAATCATAATTCATCAGTTAATCCTTAACTAGCCCGTTCATCTGATATCAATATTGTTCAAATCGGTTGTATAGTTACTGAGATAATGATGTTTCGTAATTTTCACGTTTCGATACATTACAGACGAAGTTGTAGTCCGATTACAGTTAAATTCAATAGGGTGTTATGAGGCAGCTGGAACTTTCATTTGACACTAATTTAGTGAAAATCGGTTTAGCCATCTCTGAGAAAAGTGAGTGTGTTTAAATAGTCTTGTGAATATTTTACTTTTCATAGCTGGATTTCACATTTTTAAACATAACAGGCAAAGTAAAAGTCCGATTGCGAAAAAAATCAAGAGGATCTTATGTGGCAACTAGACCTTCCATTTGACTTCGATTTCATGAAAATCGGTTCAGCCATCTCTGAGAAACATGAGTGAGATTAAATAGTCTCGAGAACACGTTTCTTTCCATAACTTTTGAACCACATGTCCAATCTTTATGAAATTTAAAAGTTAAGGGTTTTTTAGGTAGTCCATTCATTTGAAATCAATTTTAGTCAAATCGGTTGTGTAGCTTCTGAGATATTGTTGTTTTGTAATTTTTACATTTTGCTACATAACCTCTAAACTAGAAATCCGATTACAATTAAATTCAATAGAGTTTTATGAGACAACTAGACCTTTCTTTTGCAATTAATTCCATGGAAATCGGTCCAGCCATCTCTGAGAAAATCGAGTGAGATTGGGAGAGCGTTACACACACACATACACACACACACACACACACACATACACACACACACACATACACACACACATACACACACACATACAGAAAATGCTCAGCTCGTCGAACTGAGTCAATTGATATACGAGATACGACCCTCTGGAGCACTTTTATACTTTTGGTTTTTGCAGTGATTGCTATACCTTTCGCGGAGAAAGGCAAAAATTGTCTGTCTGTCTGTATGATCCATATAGACTTGGAAACTACTGAACCGATCGACATGTAAATTTGTATGTAAAAGTTTTTGGGACTCTGAAAGGGAGGGTCCCCATACAAACGAGACACAAATTTCTACATAACTCATAAACTAATCAAGTAAATGGAACCAAATTTGGCACGTGGAAGTTTTTGGGGGTAAGAAATGTTTCTATAGTACGATCCGCCATCCTTTGGGTAGGGGCGAAACACACATTTTTGCATGACTCTAAAATTAATCAAGCAAATGGAACCAAATTTGGCATGTGAAAATTTTTGGGGGCGAAAGATATTTCCATGGTAGTTTGTCACCTCATTATCTTCTGGAAGGGAGAGATACCATACAAATAACACACAAATTTCTGCCCAACTGAGGAACTAATCATGCAAATGGAACCAAATTTGGCATGAGAAAATGTTTGGGGCAAAAAATACTTTCATGATGGTTCGACCCTCCTTCCTCTTCAAAAAGAAAGGGGTACCATACATATAAAACACAAATTTCTACACAACTCGAGGACTTATCGAGCAAATTTGGCATTTGGAGGTTCTTGGGGGCAAAAAATGTGTCTATGATGGTTTGCACCCCTCCCTACTTTGGAAGCAGGGGGGCTGTAAAACAGCCAAAAGTTATTTGGTCATCCAATATGGGTATTTGCGTAATCACTATGATGCATAGAAGCCAAAAATCGACCACAGACATAATTTTAAATTCCAAAATGGCGATTTCCGGTTTCTAAAAAACAAACTAAACGGTTTCTAAAAAAATGGCAAAATACTATTAAGAGGTCAGAAATTAATCACATGTCACACGCTATGTTTAACCCTTTCCCGCTCATGGTGACTCTAAAGCAACAAGAATTATAATCATCATATCTTGACATAAAATAGTTTGTTGTGCTTACGATTGTTTCATAAACTTTTATATGCTGCCTCAGAGCATCACTGGGCATTTTCTTCAAATTGACAGTAATTTTAGTTAGTCTACAAAGTGTTCAGTTTGAATTTTCTCGCGAAGCTATAAATTTTAATAATAACCTTGTGAGCGGGAGAGGGTTAAAGAAGGTTTTTATACAAAGTAAATGTACCTAAAATGTTTCTCCGTAAAATTATAGTTTCAGGCCTCTAGTTTCAAAATATGAACACCGGAAAATATTTCATCGGTGAAAAATTTTTTTTCCTCGATTTTTCATTTTTTATTTAACAAAATTACACATTGATTTTTAAAAAAAATCTAGGAACAAGGTATCCAAAATTTGAAAACAACTTTTTTTTCCGCCTAAATTACTGAAATTTTCGTATGAAAACATCCTTTCTACGTTAATCCAGCTTCAGTAATTTTAAGCGGAAATGTTGTTTTCAGATTTTGGATACCTTGTTTCTAGATTTTTTAAAAACCAGAATGTGTAATTTTGTTAAAAATGAAATGAAAAATCGAGGAAAAAACAAATTTTCACCGATGAAATATTTTCGGGAGCTCATATTTTGAAACTAGAGGGCTAAAACTATGATCCTACGGAGAAACATTTTAGGTACATTCATTTTGTATAAAAACCTTCTTTAAACATAGCGTGTGTTATTTTGAAATTCAAAATGACGACTTCCGGTGTCTGGAAAACAGCCGAAAGTGACAAAGCCTGGTAGTTCCGTAACCATGATGATGCACAAATACTAAAAATCTATCTCAGACGCCCGTTTGAATGCTGGAATCGTGACTTCCGGTTTCTGGAAAACAGCCAAAAATAACCGAATGTCATCAAGTATGGGTATTTTTAGAATCGAGGTGATGTACAAAAGCTGAAAGCCAAGGATGTTTTCGTTCCGATAGAACCAATTATTTCGAACGATTTTTCTTTTAAATTTGAACGTATCCAATACCTGATTCGTTATGCATTTGCAGACTATAAACAAATTGGAAGTTAAATATTTGGATGCAGGTGGAATCAATTTAGAGTGTTTGAAATCATTAAAATAAAAAAATGGGCGAAACTAGGTTTGCTTGGAACGGCAAGTTGATCTATAAAAATCAGGTCATTGAATTATGCACAGTGGGAAGGAATTACCACTCCCAGTCGTTCTTTTAGTTGATTCATTGTGCATCTTGAGTGGCTTGGACCCATCACAGAGTAGCAGCCATTGATATGTATAGTCAGAAGAAAGCCAAGCTAAGCTTTTATTTCTTAAAGTTCGATCAAGTATCGATGTTAAGCTAACAATGTGTAGTTTTTGTAAAAAAAAATTAAATCTTTAAAAAGTGAGTTATTTACGATGTTCAATTCATAATTATTTCATTTTTTACTTTTTTATTGTGTATTGTTTTTGGAACGACTTCAATGCCATTTTTACATTAAGCTAAAAAAAATAATCATGATCCAAAAAAAGTCAGCCTATAGCAGGATTTCGCACCAATTCGACAGAGGGACTGGAAGCTCCCTCTCAGAATTCAACGAAACTTTGTGGGTGTATGGGCCTTACTACCCTAAGCAACATTATATTTTTTCAAAAATTTACTTTACTAACATTCAAAACGGGTTGAAGTTATTTTTATAAATCGATTTATTTGAATAACGACAAGAGATAGAGAAAAGTTGTCAAGGAATGACTTTTTGGGAATTGTCTGGCCTCTCATTTGAAAATCATTGAAGCAATTGAATTTGAAAACCTTCACTAAAACCATTTAGTCAAAAAAACAAAAAGTGATTTTAAAAAACTGGTCATCTCAAACTTTTCTTCAAAATAAGTTGTTGAAATAGACGAATCATTTGCCTAAAATTCTTCTGAAAAATAAAAAAAAAAATCGGCACTCTTAAAGAAACAAAAAAAAAACATGAACATAAAAACAAATTTTTTATCTAAAAAACTTATTTGGAGTAATAATCTGAGATGACCGAAATTTTTAAAATTACTTTTTGTTTTTAGAATTAAGTTTTCTCAGAGTGCGACTGCAATTTGATTTTTTTTATTACATATTTAAATAAAAGTTCTGATAATTCTTTAAAAGCCGTTCTATGACAACTTTCGTCTATTAGATATATCGATTTATGAAAATAACTTCAGCCCTTTTCAAATATTAGTACAGATAAATTTTCGAGAAAAAACATATGCAAAGCTGCTTAGGCTAGTAAGCCCTACATTACCCCAAAGTTCCCTTAGATTCTGAAAGGGGTGCTGTCAACATCTGGTCGAGTAGGCGTGAAATTTTTCCATAGGAACATCTGTGCAAAGTTTCAACCAGATCAAAATGGTGGCTCTATTTTTTTAATTTCTTGTATCCTGTGCAAAGTTCATGTGAGTCATGTTTATTTTACCACAACTCTAAAACGTTTGAATCCTCTTCCTCTAGCGTATGAGTATTCTTGACAGAGGGAAATGCTTACAAATAAAAAAAAATGGTTAAAACACGTGGTTGATCACTCTTTAAAAATATAAAATCAGTAAATGTTTTTTTTTTGCTGCCAAAAAACTTAAATTTATATTGTTTTACATGCATGCATAAGTTTACACTGTAATTTAAGGTTTCTAGAAGAAAACCAATCCAGTACCTTTCATTTACAGTCAAAATTTCAATAATCAGTTCAACGGTCCAAAAATATGTTTTTTTTTTCAAAGTTAATGAAAAAAACTAACTCACTTAATCCAGATTGTTACTGTAATTTGGCCCTTCTTTTTTTCAGCTTCTTGATTATTTTTCGATTTTTTGAAAATGTTCGAATGATAATAACAGGCTATATTTATTTCACCCAGACCCCCAAAATATTCTAGGGCGCTGTTATGTAGAATATCTATTCTCGTTTGTCGACGTCTTATTGGAGTTAGGCTTCCTGGTTCATGGCACATATTTTAGGTGTTACCGTGACTATTTGTTTTTTCCTTATTAGTGTTTGTGTGTTCCGACAACTTAATCTCCTATTAATACGTTTACTTCAGTTTTGAGTTATTTTCTTGAATTGGATTTGATGAAGCAGTGTTTTCATCATATTGTCATCAGAGATTTAATAAGCATTTGACACTTATTCTGATTAGACAGTTATGCTTATTAACCTCTTTAATAGGAATTATCGCTACCTGGTAAACTGAACAGATTGCCTCCCAAAAACAGAACGTAATTCGGTTCAGGTACAAAACGACGAAGACGAAAAAAAACTCTGTTTCACATTAAAATCATTCGATTGGTGAATGAATATCTCATTGGATGGTAAACCAAACCAAGCGGAGAAAAGATTGCCCGTTACGGACGAATGCACAACAAACATTCCTTTGAGGCACAAAATTTGTACACAATTCCTGAACAACAAACTTCTTCCTCTGTAACTATTTTCAACAAAGCTTCATCAATCCTCAGGACAAAATACCCGATCCTCCAACAAACTTGATTATCGACTCCACTTACCATGACACTCTTGTACTTGTCGATGATGGCGTTTTTAAATGAAATTGTTGATAAAACTTTTGGCATCTCTGTCATCGGCTGTTTCTGCTCCAGTTGGCCATCGTCCCTGTCGACAAAGAATGGGGTTTCTCGTGAGCTGAGTGAACGATAGAACTACTCCTCCCGCGATCCCTTGAGTCGGGTTCGTCGAGTGCATCCCGGGCAAGCCCCCGGGAATGGCCAAGGATAGAGTTTAAAACTGAAGGTAAAACGAAGATAAGAAAACAAGCAACTCACAAAACTTTTCGCCCATCGACGAACGTCTGCACCGAGTCACAGTCCAGCCGGGCTACGGTCAAAAAGCATTCTTTGAACATCCACAGCGGAACTGGCGAGGAACCACCGTCCGGCTCTTCGGTCAGCAGCTCGCAAATCATTTCAGCCGTTCGGGCCAAACTCTGCAACGAATGGGGGAGTCATATTCAGTGAACGGTAGCAAATTGACACCGCACGAAGCACTCACGTCACTCAACAGGCCAATGAAGATGGCCACAATCTTCAGCCAGTGCAAATGAGTCCAATCAAGCATACGTAGCAGGGACAGGATGTTAGATAGGTCGTCCTGTTGCAGTGGTTTTATCGACCGTATGAGTTGGCAAAAAGTTAACGTAGAAAATTAGTTTGGCGATGGCTGGTTGAGCATGCCTGATTGTGCAAATATGGTAGAAAGATGTCTATGTCGAAAATGCCACTTACTTCCGGGAGACACAATCCTTGCCATTTTTCCAGCAGCAGGCGTTTTTGCACGAAATAGCCCTTGCCCAGCTGGAATTGAAAGAATAGGTTATTTGCTGGCTCCGTGTTATCTAGGCACAATACTGTATATCATGTAAATATTATTATATATTTCTGTTATTATGATTGTTTGGAAAATAACATGTTCAACAGTGTTATTTGACCAAAAACTAATAAAAATTTATACATGAAATTGTGAACATAAAACAACACTTTTATTATTAGTTAAATATAAAAATATAATATATATATATATATATATATATATATATATATATATATATATATATATATATATATATATATATATATATATATATATATATATATATATATATATATATATATATATATATATATATATATATATATATATATATATATATATATATATATATATATATATATATATATATATATATATAATATACGATAATCCTGCTTCTGTTTACGTCGCAGAATTAGCTGCAATTCAGTACACCCTAGGGATTATCGAAAAAATGCCCACGGACCATTATTTCATCTTTACGGACAGTCTCAGTTCCATTGAGGCTCTCCGATCGATGAAAGATGTTAAGCACTCTCCGTATTTCCTGGGGAAAATACGGGAACATCTGAGTGCTTTATCCGAAAAATCTACTCAGATTACCTTAGCGTGGGTCCCTTCTCACTGCTCGATACCGGGTAATGAGAAAGCGGACTCTTTGGCTAAGGTGGGCGCAACAAACGGTGATATTTATGAAAGACCAATTGCCTTTAATGAATTTTTCGCACTTGTACGTCAGAATACGATCATCAGTTGGCAAAATGCTTGGACCAGAGGGGAATTGGGAAGGTGGTTACATTCCATAATCCCCAAAGTATCGACGAACCCGTGGTTCAAGGGGTTGGATGTAGGTCGGGATTTCATTTGCGTGATGTCCCGGCTTATGTCCAATCACTATAGATTTGACGCGCTCCTCCGTCGTGTTGGGCTCGGGGAAAGTGGTATCTGTGCCTGTGGTGAAGGTTATCACGACATAGAGCATGTGGTTTGGTCATGCCCTGTACACCGTGACGCCAGGTCTAAATTAATAGCTTCCCTGCAGGCCGAGGGTAGACAGCCGGCTGTTCCTGTTCGTGATGTCTTGGCGAGCCGTGACCTATCCTACATGTCCCTTATATACGTTTTCCTGAAATCCATCCACGCCCCAGTCTAGTCCCGTTCCCCTCCGTCTACACCCAACAAAACGACAAGAACACGTTTGAACCTTAAGCACAAAACCAGCAACCAGACCCCGCACAATAGAACCAGGACCCAAGGACTACGAGCCTCTGTCCCAACTCACGACATCGTGGCTCAGCAGAACGAATCCATACATGCCATTCGACGATTATCAGACGACCATTGAACAACAAAACACTGATTGGAAATCCCATGCTAGTTTTAAGTTAGACTTAATTTCAGCTCGTAGTCGGCAGCGAGGATAAAAAATTTGCTTTAGTTTTTAAGTCATCAGATATAATTGGCGCCGTTAAACATTAAATTGTATTTGTGCCGTGTCAAATAAATGTTATGTGAAGAAAAAAAAAAAATAAATATAATATAATAAAAAAAATTTTTAAGTGATTGTAATCTATTTATATAAAAGAGAAGTTTTGTATGTATGTATGTATGTATGTTCCAGCATAACTCTCGAAGGCCTGAACCGATTTCAACCAAACTTGGCATACGTGTTCTTTGTACAAAAGAAGTGGTCATAGAAATATTGACTAGGAAGAGGGGTCACTCTTAAAAATGGAGGGGGTCAAAAGTAATAAATTTTCATATATAATGGAAACCTTTCATTGAAATTTGATGATTTTCGGGTTCTCGGTCATATTTGAAGTCCGGAAGTTAATGTCCAGAGACCGAAACATGATGTTCGATGCCATTTCCAATCCAAGATGGCGGCTTCCGGTGGAAAACGCTCACAAACTCCCCCATGTTGATATTTTCGGAGCAAAAATGAATCTTAAGAATCGGTTATCAGTGTCTGACGATACTTTTGGGCCATTCCTAAACCACGTGGTCATGTTCTGATCATTTTTTAGACCCCCCGTACCCTTCCGTAATCTTTCGTGGTCTTTTGGCCAACCCCCCTCCCCTTGCGACTTTAACTATGTAGTCTTTTCAATTGTCAAGTGCCAGTAATTCACTTAAATTTTTACATTTATATTATTAAACTTTCAGTACATTTTATACTTCTAAAATGCAAAAACTGGATTCTTGACTTGGTACATTTTATACTTCTAAAATGCAAAAACTGTATTCTTGACTTCGATCAAATAAGATAAGAGTTCCTAAAATCCAGCTATTTATTTAAAAAAATGTTTTGTATGTATGTATGTATGTTCCAGCATAACTTTCGAATGACTGTACCGATTTCAACCAAACTTGGCATACGTGTTCTTTGTACAGAGGAAGTGGTCATAGAAATATTGGGAAAAGGAAAGGAGAAGGGGGTCTTTTTTTTTTTATTCTCGCTTATTTTCCGTCGGTCTAGTTCCGCCACTGTTGTGGCCAATCACCGACGCCCAGGGAGGCGACTCCACACCCAGGACCCTAACTCACGACCCGTTTATTAACGGACCGGCGCCAACGGCTTTACTTCCTCATGCGATGGAAGGCGTGATCCCAGAGATTTTTCGCCTAAGAAAATCTCCCGGTGTCGGCTAGGATAGAATCTAGACCAGTTGGGTTGGTTGTGAGTGGATCACGCCACCTCACAACCATCAACACCTATGTCGGCGGTGGGATTCGAATCCAGGCGTCGAGCGTGGTTGGCAGAGACGTTACCAACCACACTAGGCCCCCGCTCTAAGGGGGTCTTATTTGATCAGAAAATCAAGTTTTTTCATGCATTATGGGAACTTTCTGAATGAATGCGATAAGTTTTTAGGCCTTTGGTCATATCTGGAGACCGGAAATTGATTTTCAGAGACCGGAACATGATGTCGAAAAGAGAAAGGGGCAGCTATCAAAGAGGAAGGGAGTCTTAATTTATAAGAAAGTTAGGTCTTTTAGTGCCCTATGGGAACTTTTTGAAAAGGTACGATAACTTTCATGCCCTCCTGGCCAGAAGTTGATGTCTAGGGGCCGGAATATGATGTCCAATGTTTTTCTAAAACAAATATGGCGACTTTTGGTTTCTGGGAAGCTGTGTACAACTGTAGAAAACGTATACAAACCTCCAAACATTGGTATTTCCGCAACCATAATGACTTTTAGAAACCAGAAATAAAAGCCCAACGACATTTTTTAAATTCAATATGGCGACTTCCGGCATCAAAATTTTGAGAAAAAGAATATATGGTCTGCAATATGTATATTTTCGATACCAAGATGACGTCCAGAATCCAAATATTCATGTCCGGCGCCAATTTTTAAAGCGTACATGGCGGATTACATTTTCTGGAAAGGTTACTAGAATACAGAAGAAGGCTTGGACGTAATATTGAAACGTTGTTTTAAAATCAATTACGCGATTTCTGCTTTCTGTCAAGCTGTGAAAAAATGAGTAAATTGGTTAAATAATGTTAATATTTCTGGAAAGAGAACTATGTTTAGAAAATGTCAACGGGCGTCCAACGCTATTTTCAAATTCAAGAAGAAAAATTTTCAAATACTCTCTGATATTAGGTTCATAGGTCAGAGCTGACTCCCCAAAACCGAAAATTGGTGTCCGAACGTTTGGTATAGTGAGGGTTGTTTTTCTGCATTGGAAGTTATTCAAAACTTGAGGAAAATGTGGAGATAGTCCCCGTATCTCCAAATTGTTAATTAATTCTGATGAGGCCATCCATTTTCCAACGGAGTTTTTGAATTCACTTGACCCAGCTGGAATGCCTTCGCATCGATTGTTAATCAACGAAAAAGGCTGTATAGAAGCAAGTTTATTACTAAAATAGAAATATTATTTGCAATGATGGGTTGGAAAAAATACCTATATGGAAATATAGAAAATTATAGAAAAGCAGAAATTTTTACACGAGCAAGGCTGGGTACATTCAGCTAGTAATTTATAAAAGTCGTCAATCGAGGCAAACTGCACCCTTGCTACTAAATCTAAACCTTCAATTTAAAACTAAAATTGTTGAAATCAGTCTGGCATGGCTTTGAATTAAAAAAAGTTTTCTGAACACGTTTCTTTTCATAAGTTTCTAACTACATGTTCAATCATCATGAAATTGATTATTTAGGGGTTTTGAAAAAATTCCGTTCATTTGATACCTATTTTGTTCAAATCTGTTGTGTAGTTTCTGAGATGATGGAGTTTCATAACTTTTACATTTTGATACATAACAAACAAAGTTACCGTCTGATTATAATGAAATTCAATAGGGTCTTATCAGGCAACTAGACCTTTCTATTGCAACTTATTTTGTGAAAATCAGTCCATCCATCTCTGAGAAAAGTGGGTGAGTTTAAGCAGTCTTAGAAACATGTTTTTTTCATAGCCTGATTTCCTATTTTGATACATAACAGACAAAGTTACAATCTAATAACAATAAAATTCAATAGGGTCTCATGGGGCAATAAGACCTTCCATATGACATTAATTTTGTGAAAATCGGTCCAGCCATCTCTGAGAAAAGTGAGTGAGTTTAAACAGTGTTTGAAACACATTTCTTTGCATAACGCCTCCCCAGCTGGTCTCGAGGTACGATGCTGGCCTAACAAGCCAGTCGTAGTAGGTTCGAGTCCTGACACGGGAGAGACTGTTAGTGTCAGTAGGATCGTAGCGCTAGCCCCGCAATTGTCCTGTACACTTAACGGTAGGCTGCGAAGTCTGTGTATAGTAAACAGAAGGTCAAGTTCCGAATCGGAATGTAGCACCAAGGCTTTGCTTTGCTTTTTTCTTTGCATAACTTTTGAACTACATGTCTAATCATTACAAAATTATTTTACAAATAGTTAAAAAAACAAGCCCGTTCTTTTGATACCAATTTAGTTCAAATCAGTTGTGTAGTTTCTGAGATAATAAAGTTTTGTGATTTTCACATTTTGATACATAACCTCGAGACTAAAAATCCGATTACAATAAAATTTAATGAGGTCTTATGGGACAACTAGACCTTTCAATTGCAATTAATTCCATGGAAAATCGGTCCAGCCATCTCTGAGAAAATCAAGTGAGATTGAGAGAGCACACACATACACACACAGATACACACACACACACACACACACACACACACACACACACATACACACGCACATACACACACACACATACAGAAAATGCTCAGTTCGTCGAACTAAGTCGATTGATATACAAGATTCGACCCTTTGGGGCACTTTTATACTTTTGGTTTTTTCAGTGATTGCTATACCTTTCTAGGAGAAAGGCAAAAAATCGAGCTCTAATAAACGTAATAACTAATGTTTTCTGATTGTTAGTGCTATGTTAACCCCAGTTCAAGTATGATAATTTTAGATAATTTAGCTACTGAAATTTAGCTAATTATTTGAAGCTTTTGGACTATCAATGCACTGACATATTCGTATCTCTCTGATTTTTTTCAGCTTCATGATATCATTTCGAATTTTCGATAATCTGTGGCAGTTCTAATTGTTTGCTCTCTGATGAAGTATAAATATTTTTAGTAGTTCAGCAACCAGTTATTTCAATTTCAAATTTTTAACCATTTTCCTCACTAAGTGTTCTTAATAACTGGGCTTTACTGATTATAACATCGAGAATAGCCAGAAAATCAAATTATCCAAAAATTACTTGACGACCGAGGAGTCTATTAAATCAAGCAAAAAGAAATTACCTCCTTCGCAATGTTCTATAAGTAATGTAGCATCCAATCTAAAGTTAATTTTTAAACTAAAGAACAGTTCAGCATGCATACGTCTGTTTAACACGCGCCTAAGTTACTGTAAATCTTATTTACCTACTACAGTGAGTTATAATGATTCCTACCGTAACACAATGGTCGGAAAATTTAAATTTCCGGCCAAAATTCATTTTTTGTGCCAAATTGTTGGTTTTCCACTGCAGATGATTATGACATATAATAAAAGTTTTGTACTGACAAGAGGCTGTCTATAAACCACGTAAACTGAGGCAAATGTCTTGTGTTTTCGAATAAACGAAAAATGTATGTCCACATATCCGGCACCCAGCTTCTACTTTGGCTGTAACTGACGAGTAAATTCCCAAATGCAAACTCGAACCATTTGTTTAACTCTGGCAGTGATATTTGTGTTTGGTGAGAGAAGTTTGCGTGTGGTGTTCCATGGCCGTGTTTTCATAAAATAAACACTGGGAATCATTTTTGGGATAAAAATTCATATTTTATACGGTTTAGTATGATTTCACATGAATAATCGCTAAGTCTCTGAACGATGTTGTAATGGGGTAACAAAATAAATCTCAGAAAAAATTTTTTAGTTGATAAAAAAAACATCGTTTGAAAATAACAAAGATACACGCGAAAATCAATTTATTGCTAATATTAACCCTTTTTTTCGAATAAAATGAAAAAAATATTTTTTTACTTGAGTGTATACAACTGAATAATCATACTAGTTTTAAGTTTTTCCAGTATATTTTTGAACCTAATTGTTATGACATACGTTGATGAGTCTATATTCTAATAAACCAATTAATCCAAAAATTTCACGTTTTGCCTTTCTCCTAGAAAGGTATAGCAATCACTGCAAAAACCAAAGGTATAAAAGTGCTCCAGAGGGTCGAATCTAGTATATCAATCGACTCAGTTCGACGAGCTGAGCATTTTCTGTATGTGTGTGTGTGTGTGTGTATGTGTGTGTGTAACGCTCTCCCAATCTCACTCGATTTTCTCAGAGATGGCTGGACCGATTTTCATAAAATCGGTGTCAAATTGAAGGTCTAGTTGCCCCATAAGACCCTATTGAATTTTATTGCAATCGGATTTCTAGTTTAGAGGTTATGTGTCAAAATGTAAAAATCACGAAACATCAATATCTTAGAAACTACACAACCGTTTTGAACAAAACTAATTTCAAATGAACGGGCTACCTAAAAAACCCTTAACTTTCGAATTTTATGAAGATTGAACTTGTGGTTCAAAAGTTATGGAAAAAAACGTGTTCTGGAGACTATTTAATCTCACTAATGTTTCTCAGAGATGGCTGGACCGATTTTTATAAAATCAATGTCATATGGAAGGTCTTGACGCCCCACAAGACCCTATGGTTTTTTTTGCAACCGGATTATTACTTTGCCTGTTATGTTTAAAAATGTGAAATCCAGCTATGAAAAGAAACATATTCCGAAGACTACATAAACTCACTCGCTTTTCTCTGAGATGGTTGAACCGATTTCCACAAAATTAGTGTCAAATGAAAGGTCTAGCAGCCTCATAACACCCTATTGAATTTTGCTGAAATCGGACTGTAACTTTGTCTGTAATGTATCGAAATGTAAAAATCGCGAAACTTCATTATCTTAGAAACAACACAACCGTTTTGAACAATATTGATATCAGATGAACGGGCTAGTAAAATGTGGTATCGTACTATTTGAACGTTTCTGGTATCGCTCGTGATTAAATTGTTCGAATTAAGAGTCATTTCTCTTATTTCGCTATTTCTAAAGCACTAACATTACGTCAAATTTCATATTTTATACTTCAATAACAACATCAATATTTTAGAACCCAAAGAGTGAATATACCTTTAATGGATTTTAGCATTCATGTAAATTTATTTTTACAAATTATAAGTTTGAATGAGAAAGGCTGAGTCTGACCACTAGGTGGATTAATTTAGGTTTTATATTGTATTCTGAACCAAATTGCTATAATATACGAAAAACTTTAGTGATAAATCACCCAAAAATTCAAAAATTGCAAAAAAATGGAAAATTTTTGATCATCTTTTTCTACCAAAACGCAAATTTTCCGCAAACTTTTAACACATATTCTTGAAGGGCACAAGTAGGGCTCCAAGACACACTATCAGGTGCTGTGCTTACACGTGCTTACATTTAATGTTTTTGATGGTCAAAATTGGGAAAATTACGCATATTTTCAATGTGGCCTGCGACTGACTCTGTAGGGATGAAATCCATTACCCATTCTGTTTTAGGAAACTAATTTAATATGCTTTCAATCATATGTGAACATATTATGATAGCTTTAGTAGGTTTTTATATATTCCAAAATATTCAGAAAAACTATTTTTCTCTGTTTCTGAAATAGGTAACTTTTAAGGCATTTTTTCAACATGAACCGTTTTTTGTATCAAGATTTCATTCAAAAATTATGAAAATATAGATAAAATACTACAAAATGATGTGCTCAAAACATCCTGAATATGTAATTCGCATTTTGGTAATTTTGACCACTGTTTTGTATAGGGACCGTCTTATGTGCGTAATGGTGCCTTATCCTAAGTCCTCCGTATCCATGGGTTATATATCAGGTCTCTCCTTGCTACACTATCGTATCGGATATAGTGCTTCTACCTCCATATTCAAACATGTGGCATAGTTATTTGGAAGAGAAATTCTTGAAAGCATACCGCTCTAGCAAATTTTATACTTCTTCATTGAACTAATTACAGCCAATCAATCGATTTCGAACAATATCCGGATCGGTTTGTATGTAACTCGATTTCCCGTGCCCAATTGATCAGAACTCGTAAGCCATTCTTCTAATCGACCGAACGCCGCGGGGAGCGGAAGAAAGCGGCATCATCACGAAACAGCAGTAATAACAACAAAACTCAATTACCTGATCAATTAGCGCTCGCAGGGCACCGGCTGTGAGTCGCCCGTGGCATGCCTCCGGCTCATAGCGGGGCTTCACCGGGGGCGGCCGCTCAAGAGCTAAGCAGCGAAAGTAGGCGGCTGACCAGCGCAATAAATCAAACGGTTGTGTACGGATGGCAGCTTCGTGGAACCCAGCGGAACGAAAGTAGTTGGTAAATTGGGAAAAGCTTTTTTCGCAAGAAAAGTTTAACTTACCTTTGGCGTACGCTTTGAGCACGTTGTTGAAGTTTTCCGGTATCACAATCTGCTCTGGGCAGTAGATTTCTGCTAGCAAAACCATGTTGAGAAAGAATGAAATATCCCGGACTCTTTTTTATTTGGGTTGTAAAGCACGTCAAGAAAGTGTGAAAAATTGCAAACAGGAGCCGCACGTTCCAGGTGTATTGATAAAACGTCTAGCCTACTTAGGTGATTGTTGCTGGTTTCGTCTTCCTCGACCAAGACCTGCGCCGGTGTAGGCGTTTGCCGGGTACGTCACCATGGAAATGAAACTAAAAATGCTCTTTGTTTTTTTTTTTTTCTTACAGAACTACCACACTCGGCGCCAACCTTATGGACGGAGCACACAAAGTACGACCCGGGTGATATCTTGCGGGCGAACTGTTCAACACCGCCATCGAAACCGGGAGCCACCATAACTTTCTTGCTGAACAGTATGACGGTAAGTGTAATACTATATGGATATAAACTCTACTAGACACAGGGAGATTGTGTGTAAACATTTGGTACCTACGTAGTTGGATAGCGTGAAAGTGAAAATTGCTCTAAACGGGCATCGTTTACCAGAGGGCAGCCATTATGACTGGCGTTATATGAAAATTTCGACCTTCAAGGCGTTCTAGCCAGACACTTTTTTCTTAGCTATATATGTTGATGTTTATTAAATGAAACCGGTCCGATGTACAATCATAGCACCGCCATTTCGGTGGCGTCAGAACTTTGCTTTGAGTGTTTCTTTCGCCATCGTATAGTGTATAAAGCACATCCGGTCTGCTTCGTGTAAGGTACAATCTCGGCATGTGATGTTATTTATGAGTATCATTAGTACCGGACATAATTCCTTTTTAATTAACAGATTGGCACCAGTGCCAGCAGCGTGTTGGGTGAAAATTAACAAGCCATGCTCTTGAGCAGATCTTTGCCTGTTTTCAAGAGCTTTACGGCGAAGTTTGAGGCATGAGGGAAGCTTCTTCGGAAAAGATTCTTCTCTTTACATGATGACGGAAATGGCTGGCTTTATATAATGTAGCAGGATACATTAGACACAGTGTTCGAAAGCCTTGTAGGCTGAACTGCGCTGAATTCAGCTGACCAGTGCCTAGATTCGTAGGCACAGGGAGGTTGGTAGTCATCAAGTCGTGATTAATTGTAACTTATTTCCAAGAGTGCTTAATGGTTGCCTCGAAGCAGTGGTTACTTGCGGTGGTTTCGGTTTGATAGCTATAAATTAATTGCAATTACCGCACGAATCGCCGCTAGTCCGCCATCCTTTTGCGAGGCAAGAGGGATGATTTACCATGTAAAGTGCAAAGTATGGTGTCGTGCATCTTGAATATTTTACAACGCAAATCAGTACTGCATCACCTGAAGTTGATTATCAGCTCTGTCTTTCTACTGAAATGCATGATCGCCACGAAGTTTTTCACCATGCAGTAAGATGACCAAAGTGAGCACGTGTGAAATTCATTAGCTTAATGACACGGGTGATGTTTTCGAGCCTTCTTTAGAAAACCGATAAAACATTTAAAAAAGGAATTTTGTATACAAAGCCTTTATTGATAAATCGATAAATTAGAAAACGAGAAATAAATTGCTCATTAAATTCATTCCTTAAAATGTCCGTTGTTTTGGGTGCTGTGTAGCATGTGTCACCGTCTAGTCAAAACCACATATCAGCCAATTATAAACTAATTAAACTAAAAAGTTTTAACTAAACTAAAACAATGCTTGTGCTTGAGCTTGACGACCGCATATTTATTAACAACACTCTCGGACTGGATGAAAGCGAAGCCAAACATGGACGTTCCATATAGGGTGATTGACACAGATCGCTCAATGTGGAACAATGAAGGGCCGAGTCTTCCATCGGGCACCATTCGTTTCTATACGAATGGCTCAAAAACTAGATCCCAGACTGGATCAGAGATCTACGGACCTGGTAAAAAGGCCAACCGTCTTTCAAGCAGAGGTATACGCAATAAACATCTGTGCTGCGATATGTCTAAAGCGCAACTATAGTCATGCCAAAATCGGAATCTATTCAGGCTGCACTACTGACATGCATTGCAAAACTCAGAGAACTTTCCCGCCTCAACAAAGTTATGCTACTTTGGGTGCCCGGGCATTGAGGAGTCGAGGAGAATGAACATGCCGACAGCCTAGCAAGACAAGGATCTGCTCAGTAATTTATTGGGCCGGAACCGTTTCTGGGTACCTCCATACCAGCCAATGAAGGCGAACTAAATACATGGGCATCTCATTGGCAACGTGTGCAGGGTTGTAGACAAGCTAAACAGTTTATCTACCCTAACCTTGCGGTTACCAAAAGGATACTTTGACTCGTAGTGAACTCGTAGTGATCATCACGGGACTCCTTACTGGATACTGTCCGGCTCTTTATCATTCAAAGAAAATTGGCTAACTCCCAATCGACAATTGCCGCTTTTGCAACGCTGAACCTAAGGGCTGCGCATCTACTTTACTTTCGTGGGGCTCTTGCTTCGTCGAGGCTTAACTTCTTCGGAAGTTACCTCTCAACTCCATACCAGGTAATTTTTTAAAGTGGCGGGGAAATATGCGAACAGACACCTGAGAAAAGAACTCAGTGTGTGGGGATGAGACTAGGAGAGAGATGCTGGGGTAGTTACACTCCCCCAAACACCTACTGATCCCTGTCCCGACCCATTGAAACCCCTCTCTAGCTCTGTTCTTCCCGGAACGACGGATAAGTATTACGTCGGGGAGTGGCTTTTGTGCGCGATGCTCCCTCTTTACTCTTATAACCTCCTGGCTAACTACATGGAAACTGGTAGTTAGCTACCACTGGCGTGTTGGTGGTTGACCCGCCATACACGTTGCAGCTCCAGGCCAACTAGAAGGCGGCCGCACTGGCCGCGCTCCAGATGTCTGGGTCGTCGCACATCCTCCGGACTAGATTGTCCGGAGTAGTGCGAGGCCCGTTCACAGCCCTCATGCCGCTCCTCGCTCTTACCAAACGGGAGCATACGAAGAATACATGCTCAGCAGTCTCCTCCTCCACGCACTCAGGACACATGGGGGACCCCGCGTGTCCGAACCTGTGCAGATATTGCCTGAAGCAACCATGGCCTGACAGGATCTTTTTCAGGTGGAAGTTCACTTCACCATGGTGCCTCCCGACCCAACCGGATATCTCCGGTATAAGTCGGTGCATCCATCTGCCCTTTGTGGAATTAGACCATTCCCGCTGCCAGCGGAGCATCGAGAATGACCTTCTGGTAGGTACCAGGTATGCCCCTTGTGTCACGTTGGTCGAAACACTCTCTATCCTCCTTGATGGCAATGGTGATAGGCATCATACCGGACAAGACACAGATTACTCCGTACGATACGCACTCGCAACTCTCAGGCACATGAGCCTGTAGGTACTTTCCAGTTTACCGCGATACCTGTTAGAACCTAGCGCTCTGAACCACACTGGCCCACCATACCTAAGTATGGACGAAACCACACTGGCAAGCAGTTTTCGCTTGCTGTCATAAACCGCTGAGCTAATGGACATCATACGAGATAGTGCTGCAATAGCCAATCAGGCCCTCTTATAGGCATAGTCGACGTGACTACCGAACGTGAGCTTATCGTCCACCATAACCCCCAAGAGCTACAAAGATCGCTTTGAGAGGATTGTGCAGTCTCCGACTCTGACCACCGCCTGTTGCTCCGATTTACGGTTGTTCACAACCGTGACCTCCGTCTTATGATGCGCAAGCTCCACAGGGAACTGGAGTTTCAATACTCCGTCATACATGACATTCCACAACACCGGACCCAGGATACAACCTTGTGAAACTCCTGCGGTGATTGGGATGCATTTCTGATCCTCCTCCGTGTTGTAAACAAGTACTCGATTCTGGAAGTAATTTTCCAGAAGCTTGTACAACGACATCGGTACATGGATGCTCCTGAGCGCGAGCATTATGGAGTCCCAACTGGCGCTATTGAACGCATTCTTCACGTCGAGCGTGACGATTGCGCAATAGCGTATTCCCCTTCTCTTGCGCTTGAGTGCTGCCTCCACCGTCTTGGCAACGGAAGAGATGGCATCCAGCGTGGACCTACCCTTCCGGAAGCCAAACTGGTTACTTCCCAGCCCGTGTACATCCTCCGTGTACCTCCCTGTACCCCCTGTACCTCCCTGTACCTTGAGGATAATCCTTTCAAGCACCTTGCCCGCAGTGTTCAGCAGGCAGATGGCCTATATGTCGATGGGTCCCCTGGCGGTATCCCAGCATTCGGCAGTACGACCAGTCTCTGCTGCTTCCACCTGTCCGGAAAGAGACAGTCATCCACAGTCAGGCACCTCTGCATAACTGCCATGAACAGCCCGGAGGTCATTTTCATCGCCAGCCTGATTGCCAGGTTACCATCCGATTCCGGTGCCTTGCTCAGAGATTTGGCGATCACACAGAGATTTGGCGATCACGCTCACGGATTGGGTGTTCAGCAGGCTGGCCGATCATCCCTGGTCTATGTCTGAGATACTGGAACATCGGACGTGAGACTCGACCGCCTGAGGCCAAGGGCTTGGCTCGTGGCGCGGAAAGACTGCCCTGGATGATACGCTTCAGTATCGGTGGTGATCGCTCGGTAGGCGCCAGCGCGCCTCTAGTCTTGGCCATTACGATCCTGTAGGCGTCACCCCACGGATTCGTGTGGGCACTCGCACATAGCCTATCGAAGCAGGCTCTCTTGCTAGCCTTTATCGCACTCTTTAGAATCGATCTTGCAGAACCGAATGCTGCGCGGCGCTCTGTCCTCTCTTCTTCGTTTCGCGCACGCTGCATCCTCCGTCTTGCACGGAGGCACGCACTGCGAATGGTCGGCTATCGCCGGGTATGGATGAGGTATGGATGAGTCAATAAGCTCGAGCATCAACTGTGTAACGGAATCGGGGCCAGCCACAAAAGACAAACAATCCAGTCGCAGTTTCACTTTTGCCCAGCGACGATAGTCACCAGACGTATTCAGCTTACTAACGTCTCATGTCCGTTTTGTCTGTTGTGGTTGTGAATGGTGTTTCTAGAGTGCCTGTATACCATCCAAGGTAACGGTGGTAACACTTAACATCCTGCCTGTTTTCTCCGCATGAATTTATTGGTTGTTTGCTCGATTGAAATGACACTGACAGATAATATAACATAATTTTTGTTCGCATTTTGACAGTGTCGTCACTCTGTATACAAGCGCTTTAGGTGTAACGACTTGATCAAAAAACAGGCACGGAATGAGGAAGCGTTTTCCCACTTCGGAGTGTTGAAGACGAAGCATCACTAGGCAAAAGAGATGTTACGGATATCCGCATCCGTAAATGCGGAACATCCGCATTCGCATCCACATCCGCATTTTACCATGCGGATATTAAGAGCAAATATCACTTTGTATAATTTTGTAAAAACAAAAATTTTCTGGTGTTTTTGCTGCTCGCTTAAATAACTATTGCACCGGGAAAGGCCATGCTCATGCGAAATAAGCAAAATAAAACATAGAGGATGATACGGATATCCGCATCCGCATCCGTCAATGCAGAACATCCGCATGAAGTTTGACATCCGCATCTACATCTGCATTCGTAATCACATATTCGCATCCGCATCTGCACATCCGTCACATCCCTGCCAGGCAACAGGAAACAAAACTTCTTCGTTTGTTTTAGGTTTCCTTTCTCATCAGGACAAGAAATGTCTCAATTTTAATTGTTTTAACTCGTAGGTACCTTCGTGAAGCTCGAATATGAATAGAAAGGTATGTGACATTGTCATCTTTACAATTCAAATGCATTTGGATGATATATTCAATAATGCAAAAATTGGCATGGCAGTGCTCATAAACAAATGTTATTGATTCGATACCGTCCAGTAGCTATCGTTTTCGACAATGAAGATAATGTCTGTAGACGTAAGCGTCATCGTCGATAACGATAACAGACAATATTGTCATCGGACAACAGACAGATTACGATAGGTTATCGATCAACAACCTTGTTACTGACGTATAAAGTTGGCCCATAATTTTCTACTGAAGCTTATTATATTTAGGCTTACAGTTAATCTATTACGTATCAAAATATGAAAATACCCAAACTTCGGTATTTGAGAAATTTTGCGACCAACTGGAACAAAATAAGTTCTAAATGAACAGAATATCTTTCAATCCTTTAACTACTGTGAACAGAGCCGGATTTAAGGGGGGGCCCAGGGGGCCCGGGCCCCGGGCCCCCACATTTTTGGGGCCCCCACAAAACGAGAAAAAGTTCTTTTCTCTATCAAAAATGAGGTTCAATCAAAAGTTCAATTTTCAGTAAGAAAATTTGAACAGACCATTTCAATCTGTCCGAATCAGAGATACTAGATTTGCGTTGCAAAATGCAGATTTTCAGAGTCCGTGTGCAGATTTTATTGACCTACAGAAGTGTGTAGTTTTTCCTAGTTTCTATAGATTATTGCCAGCGTAGCCTTATATTTGCGCAGTCTTTCTCAAATTTTGTGCAAATTTTTGCTTGCGGATCGCATTTTTTTTCGAATTGCGGTAGGTTTTTATTTTTCAGATATCAAGAAAAAAATTCCGGATTTCGAGCAGTTGCATACATTTATTTATTTGAGCCTAATGATCTCGAACGCAACTGAAGAAAGGTCTTTATCGAAGATGAAACTGATTGAAAATAGGTTGCGTACGACTATGAAGAGTGAAATGCTGTCAAACTTAGCATTGTTAAGTTGAGAGTACAATATTCTGAGGGAGCTGGATGTTGATTATTCAATCAATAAGTTCTCTGCAAAAAAAAATCTCGTAAGAAAAAATTCTAGCAAATTTTTGGTAACTTTCCAATGACAAATAAGTGTTTTTAACTCGTACGATAAAAAAACGGGTTTGTTTTATTCTGGGGCTCCCACTGTAAACTGGGCCCCGGGCCTCCACAATCGTAAATCCGGCTCTGACTGTGAACTTGGTACAGTTACACAGTTGATCACAAAAAATCACATCGATAGATGGATTAGTTAGTCTTTTTTGCAGAATTTTTATTTTTTCGAAATGGTGGAAACATGTTTCAATGTCTACTTCAGAAAAAAGAATGCGATATTTATGAATTTTCGTCATGAATCTCGCTTATCAGTAAAAGCGTCAGTTTCTGACTGAATTTTTTTGTTTATTTTTAAGGGTTTTTTTCTAAAACCTTTGGGAAAAAAACACTTTGTCACACTATTTAATGGGCTCTGTGAGTCAAATAACTGAATGGGATGCTGAACCAAACCATGTAAAATATTCATAATTAACCCTATAAAAATAAAAAAAAAATATATGTAAAAATGTCAGAATCGAAAAGTTGCGAAATTGCGAAACGTGCAAAAAAGTGGTTTAGTAGCTTTAAAAGCCATTTTTCATAAATCACGTTTGGGCAATCTGAAAATATTTTTTCGAATCGAAATGTTCTACAAAAACACTATAAACAACATTTTCTTTCAATTCAGGATCGAGCACTTCGACTTTTGCTACATCGATTTTTTGGGACAGCCTAATGAACAATAAACAAAAAGCGAAATTCGACTTTACAACGATACAACGAATAGAAAAAAAGACACGAGCAGTATAAATTGAACATCTGAAAAAACGAGACATGTTTTAGAGAAGGCCTGGGAGTTTCATCTGATGTCTATTGATTTTTCTATCTTAAGACAGGGTGACCAACTACAGTTACATTCTTGATATGTCTGTGCGTAAGTTGTGATATGTCCTATGCGTTAACAGCATGCATTCAATGTGGACGACTTATGAAGTTTACAAGAGATGATGCTAAGGTCTATAGCACATGGAGTACCTTTTCACCAGTCAATTTCGAATGTTCGTCTCCAATAGTGCTTCTGCCGCCCGTAACAGTCGTTGAATCGACCATAAAAAATAATCAAATACCAGGGACTCTTCCAGCCAACCAAATGTCCGACCGACTTTTTTAAATCAGATTGCCTTCGGTGTGTAGTAGCACTCCATCCTTGCCAAGCTCTCAGAACCTGTGACCGGTTACGAACCGGCAAACTAAACCAGGAAAAAAACACAGATATCATAGTAAGCCATGTATTTAGTTTCGACAAATCGTTATTTCATCTGATTTTCGTTTCTTCTCTCGTCCATCAGGACACTCGACTCGGTTTAATTCTAGTTGGGTACACCGACCTTCTATCGATAGCAATATTTACACAGTCAAGCTTTTTCCTCCAATTGATTCTAGCGAATAGACAGTAAGGAATGCTGGGAATGACGGCATAACACTGTGCTTCTTTCACGATTTTGCTACTAGTTTACTATTGTCTCTACAGTAGGAAGTGAAACGACAAGGTACAGAAGTAGGTCGGGTTACGTTTGATTTGTGGAAATTCCTTCCTGTTGTTTCAGGAGATGGGGCAGTCCTTATTTACAAAATTATGGAGAGGATTGGAATGGGCTTGTGGAAGGAATCCAATCAAAACAGCGTAGTTTCACCTAATACAAATAACCTTACTACCTTAACTAAAAATGGAATCTAATAAACAACAAGTAACAAATAACAATAGCCTACAATCAAATCTGAGACCATTTGAGGTTGATTTAGAATTGCTGGTATCTAGCAGGTCCGGATGGGGGCGATGGAGGGCCGTAGGCGTTGGCAGGAGGGCCGTAAGTTTTGGCTGGCTCTTTGTTTTCGTTGGTTTTATACTTAATGAAGTAGACTTCCGGCTTGCTAGGTTCGGTAGGCTCTGGTTGCGGAATTTCCAACGGTGCAGGTTCCTCGGGTTTCTTCACCAACACATACACCAAGGTCTTGTGTTCGTCTAGTGGTTGGGGCGGAATTTGTTGCTGGATTGGTGCAGGAGGAGCCGGAGCTTTGATAAAGATAATCTTGTAGTGTTTCTTGGGAATGGGAGTTTCCAGCACCGGGCTTCGAATGATCTCGGTGGGTTCCTCCGGTGGAACGTGGACGTAGACATTCTTAGTTACCAGCTTCGGTGGAGGACCGTATTCGGCTGCTGGGGGTCCATAGACAGGAGTCGGTGGTCCGTACTCTTGCGCTGGTGGACCGTATTCGGTCTTCGGGGCTCCGTACTCATGTTCCGGTAGCTGCAACTGCTTGGCCGGCAGAGCAATGCGACCGCGAGGGGGCTCCGGGAAAGCAAATGCGCATACAGCGCAAGTCAGGAGGATCTAAAATAGTCATAAAATAAAGCATGGTTATTATTGAGTTACATGACATTGCATTGATAACATATTTTTACAACGAGCATTTAAAAAACTTCAAAGAATAACGGCTTGTTCCAAATGAACACATTTCCTTCACTCGATTACATTTCAAAACCCACTGTCTACCATCTCATCCAGTAAAAGCTTTTCATCAAAGTGGCAAGTGGTTCTCTCGCTGTGTAACTATGACTGAAATTCAAAAGCTTAACGTTAATTTATACATTCAATTGCACTCCAACGGCCGGCTGACAGCAGCAGTTGCGAGCAGACTGAGAGTGCAGATGCTGTTACCCGGAACAGTGGAGAAATCCCTGTTTTAAACTTAAACAAGCAATGAATTCGTAATTGAAATCAGCTACTGCTCGCACAGTTGGCTGCCGTTTGGAAAGCTGCGAAAAGTGAATTAGTCGTGAATTTCATGAAAACGAAATTAAGTTGGGTCCGGATTCACCCGATTCCCGATTGTACTGGAGAGGCATGCAGTGGAGCGATCTGAGCATGGTGCGAACGCGCTGCAGGAATGTCGAATCGAGTGAGATCTTTCGAAGGATATCAGATTTAATGCAGTGGAATTCCGAGCAGCACTGTCAATACAGGTTCAACAAAAATGGAATAAATTTATGCTAAAAGGGGTTGAACATCTCATACTATAGTTAATAGTTTTGTTCTAAATTGTGCACATTCAATTTGTTTATGTTCATGGGTTACAGTTGCACTAGCTTTAGCGTTTCATGGAGCCAATGCTACTGGAATACTGGATTGAAAGAATCATTAAAAGTAATTCAACAAAAATTATAAAAAGAATAAAATGCGTTTATTTTTCTCTAGTTGTGCCAATAGTTGAAAAATAAAGTTTTATAAATTTTGTTTTGAATTTTCTGATAAATTCAATTTTTGCTATTCATTTTTTGTTGAAGAATGAAAGCCAAATGTTTAGTGATCGGATAAAAAGTAATTTATTTGGAATGGACAGTTTTATCTTCACCAAAAATATTGTGTTGACAATTCACAACATTGGTTGACATCATTCCTTGTTCATCGTTGATCTGCCATTTGATCGTAATAACGGCGACATAATTATCTTTACTTGTTGAAACAATTTAACTCAAGGTCAGCAACAGTAAAAAATCACTTCCAGCAATTAATAGAGAACCAGTAAGGAGCCGTCGACTCCGCGGTAAGCCTCGCACTCAGCGGATGTGCGCGGTGCAAGAAAATGCACGATCTGCTAGTGTACGAAGTGACTGGAGAACGGCTGCCCAAGACTGGTAATAAATGGTCCGTCAAACCAACCAACAAAGTAAAGTAAACCAAGACGTAGAAATATAATTCCATGAATTTAAAAGGTGTATCTAAACATGCAGTCCTGTCTGTCTGTCTGTCTGATCCATATAGACTCGGAAACTAAAGCACCGATCGGTGTGAAATTTTATATATAGGGTTTGTAGCGGCCGGCAATGGTTACTAAGATAACTCGAGACCCCTCCCTATTTTGTAAGGGAGAGGTTCCATACAAATGGAACATAAATTTTTTCACATATCGAGAACTAATCAAGTAAATAGAACCAAATTTGGCATGTAAAAGTTTTTAAAGCCAAAAAATATTTTCATGGTGGTTCGAGACCCCTTCCTCGTCTGGAAGGAAGAAGTCCCATACAAATGAAAGACAAATTTCTCACAACTCTAGTACCAATCAAGCAAATAGAACCAAATTTGGCAGAAGAATGTTTTGTAGGGATAACAAATATGTCCATAGTGGTTCGGCACCCCTCCCTCTTCCGTAAGGGAGGAACCCACTCAAAGAAATACAATCAAGTAGATAAAGCCAAATTTGGCATGCAAAAGTTTATAAGGGCAAAAAATATTTTAAAGGTGGTTAGATACCTCCCTCCTTCCTTCCAGAAGGAAGGGGTCCCATAAAAATGAAAGAGAAATTTCGCTCAGCTCGATAAACAATCAAGCAAATACTACCAAATTTGGCACGTGAATATTTTTGGGGTAACAAATATGTCCATACTGGTTCGACACCCCTCCCTCTTCCATAAGGGAGGGATCCCATACAAATGAAACACAAATTTCTAATAACATTTTCATGATGGGTCGAGACCCTTTCTCTTCTGGAATGGAGGGGTCCCATACAAATGGAACGCAAATTTTTCACAACTCGAGAACCAATCAAGCAAATACAACCAAATACGGCATGCTAAGGTTTTTGGGAGCAAGGAAAATGTTCATAGTGGTTCGACACCCCTCCCTCGTAGCAAAAACAGCTGAAAAAAAAAACAAGAATGACGCTTAGAGGCCAAAAATTGTCTCCAAATGCCATTCTAAAATTTAAGATGGCGATTTCCGGTTTCTGAAAAATAGCCGAAAGTGACCAAAAACCACCCAACGCGAGAATTTCCGAAAACGTAATGATGCACTAAAACCACAAATCGACAACAATTTGAATTATGAAATGGAGATTTCCGGGTTGTGGAAAACAACCGAAAATGGCCAATTTCCACCCAATATCCGGAATCAAAAGGATGTACAGAAGCTAAAAATCGATCACTATTTATAATTCCAAGACGGCGACTTCCGATGTCTGGAAAACAGTCAAAAATGGCCAAATACCGTCCAAACTGAATATTTTCGGATCCATAATGACGCCCAGAGGCCAGAAATCAACCTCACATGCCATTTTGAAGTCCAAGATGACGACACCCGGTTTTTGGAAAACAGTCTAAAGTGACCAAAAACTACCCAATATTTCCGTAATCGTAATGATGCACAGGAGTCTAAAATCGACCTTAGACACCATTTCGGAAGCTAAAATAACGACTTCCGGTTTCTGAAAAACAGCCTAAAATGACCGAATACCGAATATGGATTTTTTTTATAGGGGGGGATTTGTTAGTAGCTTAAGTATTTATGATAAAAATTAGTGAGTAATGGGTATGTGTGTCCAATCACAAATGGTGACTTCTCAACACTGACCGAATATGGATATTTCCAGAATCGAGGTGATGTACAGAAGTCCAAAGGTGAGAATGTTGTCATTTCGATAAAATCAATCATTACAAACGATTCATCTTTTGACTTTGATCGTATCCAATATTCGGTTCGTCATGCATTCGCAGACTATAAATAAATCGCAAGGAATCAATAAATTTGGAATGCTCAAAATTATTTTAATTAAGGAGTACTCGATTCTGGAAGTAATTTTCCAGAAGCTTGTACAACGACATCGGTACATGGATGCTCCTGAGCGCGAGCATTATGGAGTCCCAACTGGCGCTATTGAACGCATTCTTCACGTCGAGCGTGACGATTGCGCAATAGCGTATTCCCCTTCTCTTGCGCTTGAGTGCTGCCTCCACCGTCTTGGCAACGGAAGAGATGGCATCCAGCGTGGACCTACCCTTCCGGAAGCCAAACTGGTTACTTCCCAGCCCGTGTACATCCTCCGTGTACCTCCCTGTACCCCCTGTACCTCCCTGTACCTTGAGGATAATCCTTTCAAGCACCTTGCCCGCAGTGTTCAGCAGGCAGATGGCCTATATGTCGATGGGTCCCCTGGCGGTATCCCAGCATTCGGCAGTACGACCAGTCTCTGCTGCTTCCACCTGTCCGGAAAGAGACAGTCATCCACAGTCAGGCACCTCTGCATAACTGCCATGAACAGCCCGGAGGTCATTTTCATCGCCAGCCTGATTGCCAGGTTACCATCCGATTCCGGTGCCTTGCTCAGAGATTTGGCGATCACACAGAGATTTGGCGATCACGCTCACGGATTGGGTGTTCAGCAGGCTGGCCGATCATCCCTGGTCTATGTCTGAGATACTGGAACATCGGACGTGAGACTCGACCGCCTGAGGCCAAGGGCTTGGCTCGTGGCGCGGAAAGACTGCCCTGGATGATACGCTTCAGTATCGGTGGTGATCGCTCGGTAGGCGCCAGCGCGCCTCTAGTCTTGGCCATTACGATCCTGTAGGCGTCACCCCACGGATTCGTGTGGGCACTCGCACATAGCCTATCGAAGCAGGCTCTCTTGCTAGCCTTTATCGCACTCTTTAGAATCGATCTTGCAGAACCGAATGCTGCGCGGCGCTCTGTCCTCTCTTCTTCGTTTCGCGCACGCTGCATCCTCCGTCTTGCACGGAGGCACGCACTGCGAATGGTCGGCTATCGCCGGGTATGGATGAGGTATGGATGAGTCAATAAGCTCGAGCATCAACTGTGTAACGGAATCGGGGCCAGCCACAAAAGACAAACAATCCAGTCGCAGTTTCACTTTTGCCCAGCGACGATAGTCACCAGACGTATTCAGCTTACTAACGTCTCATGTCCGTTTTGTCTGTTGTGGTTGTGAATGGTGTTTCTAGAGTGCCTGTATACCATCCAAGGTAACGGTGGTAACACTTAACATCCTGCCTGTTTTCTCCGCATGAATTTATTGGTTGTTTGCTCGATTGAAATGACACTGACAGATAATATAACATAATTTTTGTTCGCATTTTGACAGTGTCGTCACTCTGTATACAAGCGCTTTAGGTGTAACGACTTGATCAAAAAACAGGCACGGAATGAGGAAGCGTTTTCCCACTTCGGAGTGTTGAAGACGAAGCATCACTAGGCAAAAGAGATGTTACGGATATCCGCATCCGTAAATGCGGAACATCCGCATTCGCATCCACATCCGCATTTTACCATGCGGATATTAAGAGCAAATATCACTTTGTATAATTTTGTAAAAACAAAAATTTTCTGGTGTTTTTGCTGCTCGCTTAAATAACTATTGCACCGGGAAAGGCCATGCTCATGCAAAATAAGCAAAATAAAACATAGAGGATGATACGGATATCCGCATCCGCATCCGTCAATGCAGAACATCCGCATGAAGTTTGACATCCGCATCTACATCTGCATTCGTAATCACATATTCGCATCCGCATCTGCACATCCGTCACATCCCTGCCAGGCAACAGGAAACAAAACTTCTTCGTTTGTTTTAGGTTTCCTTTCTCATCAGGACAAGAAATGTCTCAATTTTAATTGTTTTAACTCGTAGGTACCTTCGTGAAGCTCGAATATGAATAGAAAGGTATGTGACATTGTCATCTTTACAATTCAAATGCATTTGGATGATATATTCAATAATGCAAAAATTGGCATGGCAGTGCTCATAAACAAATGTTATTGATTCGATACCGTCCAGTAGCTATCGTTTTCGACAATGAAGATAATGTCTGTAGACGTAAGCGTCATCGTCGATAACGATAACAGACAATATTGTCATCGGACAACAGACAGATTACGATAGGTTATCGATCAACAACCTTGTTACTGACGTATAAAGTTGGCCCATAATTTTCTACTGAAGCTTATTATATTTAGGCTTACAGTTAATCTATTACGTATCAAAATATGAAAATACCCAAACTTCGGTATTTGAGAAATTTTGCGACCAACTGGAACAAAATAAGTTCTAAATGAACAGAATATCTTTCAATCCTTTAACTACTGTGAACAGAGCCGGATTTAAGGGGGGGCCCAGGGGGCCCGGGCCCCGGGCCCCCACATTTTTGGGGCCCCCACAAAACGAGAAAAAGTTCTTTTCTCTATCAAAAATGAGGTTCAATCAAAAGTTCAATTTTCAGTAAGAAAATTTGAACAGACCATTTCAATCTGTCCGAATCAGAGATACTAGATTTGCGTTGCAAAATGCAGATTTTCAGAGTCCGTGTGCAGATTTTATTGACCTACAGAAGTGTGTAGTTTTTCCTAGTTTCTATAGATTATTGCCAGCGTAGCCTTATATTTGCGCAGTCTTTCTCAAATTTTGTGCAAATTTTTGCTTGCGGATCGCATTTTTTTTCGAATTGCGGTAGGTTTTTATTTTTCAGATATCAAGAAAAAAATTCCGGATTTCGAGCAGTTGCATACATTTATTTATTTGAGCCTAATGATCTCGAACGCAACTGAAGAAAGGTCTTTATCGAAGATGAAACTGATTGAAAATAGGTTGCGTACGACTATGAAGAGTGAAATGCTGTCAAACTTAGCATTGTTAAGTTGAGAGTACAATATTCTGAGGGAGCTGGATGTTGATTATTCAATCAATAAGTTCTCTGCAAAAAAAAATCTCGTAAGAAAAAATTCTAGCAAATTTTTGGTAACTTTCCAATGACAAATAAGTGTTTTTAACTCGTACGATAAAAAAACGGGTTTGTTTTATTCTGGGGCTCCCACTGTAAACTGGGCCCCGGGCCTCCACAATCGTAAATCCGGCTCTGACTGTGAACTTGGTACAGTTACACAGTTGATCACAAAAAATCACATCGATAGATGGATTAGTTAGTCTTTTTTGCAGAATTTTTATTTTTTCGAAATGGTGGAAACATGTTTCAATGTCTACTTCAGAAAAAAGAATGCGATATTTATGAATTTTCGTCATGAATCTCGCTTATCAGTAAAAGCGTCAGTTTCTGACTGAATTTTTTTGTTTATTTTTAAGGGTTTTTTTCTAAAACCTTTGGGAAAAAAACACTTTGTCACACTATTTAATGGGCTCTGTGAGTCAAATAACTGAATGGGATGCTGAACCAAACCATGTAAAATATTCATAATTAACCCTATAAAAATAAAAAAAAAAATATATGTAAAAATGTCAGAATCGAAAAGTTGCGAAATTGCGAAACGTGCAAAAAAGTGGTTTAGTAGCTTTAAAAGCCATTTTTCATAAATCACGTTTGGGCAATCTGAAAATATTTTTTCGAATCGAAATGTTCTACAAAAACACTATAAACAACATTTTCTTTCAATTCAGGATCGAGCACTTCGACTTTTGCTACATCGATTTTTTGGGACAGCCTAATGAACAATAAACAAAAAGCGAAATTCGACTTTACAACGATACAACGAATAGAAAAAAAGACACGAGCAGTATAAATTGAACATCTGAAAAAACGAGACATGTTTTAGAGAAGGCCTGGGAGTTTCATCTGATGTCTATTGATTTTTCTATCTTAAGACAGGGTGACCAACTACAGTTACATTCTTGATATGTCTGTGCGTAAGTTGTGATATGTCCTATGCGTTAACAGCATGCATTCAATGTGGACGACTTATGAAGTTTACAAGAGATGATGCTAAGGTCTATAGCACATGGAGTACCTTTTCACCAGTCAATTTCGAATGTTCGTCTCCAATAGTGCTTCTGCCGCCCGTAACAGTCGTTGAATCGACCATAAAAAATAATCAAATACCAGGGACTCTTCCAGCCAACCAAATGTCCGACCGACTTTTTTAAATCAGATTGCCTTCGGTGTGTAGTAGCACTCCATCCTTGCCAAGCTCTCAGAACCTGTGACCGGTTACGAACCGGCAAACTAAACCAGGAAAAAAACACAGATATCATAGTAAGCCATGTATTTAGTTTCGACAAATCGTTATTTCATCTGATTTTCGTTTCTTCTCTCGTCCATCAGGACACTCGACTCGGTTTAATTCTAGTTGGGTACACCGACCTTCTATCGATAGCAATATTTACACAGTCAAGCTTTTTCCTCCAATTGATTCTAGCGAATAGACAGTAAGGAATGCTGGGAATGACGGCATAACACTGTGCTTCTTTCACGATTTTGCTACTAGTTTACTATTGTCTCTACAGTAGGAAGTGAAACGACAAGGTACAGAAGTAGGTCGGGTTACGTTTGATTTGTGGAAATTCCTTCCTGTTGTTTCAGGAGATGGGGCAGTCCTTATTTACAAAATTATGGAGAGGATTGGAATGGGCTTGTGGAAGGAATCCAATCAAAACAGCGTAGTTTCACCTAATACAAATAACCTTACTACCTTAACTAAAAATGGAATCTAATAAACAACAAGTAACAAATAACAATAGCCTACAATCAAATCTGAGACCATTTGAGGTTGATTTAGAATTGCTGGTATCTAGCAGGTCCGGATGGGGGCGATGGAGGGCCGTAGGCGTTGGCAGGAGGGCCGTAAGTTTTGGCTGGCTCTTTGTTTTCGTTGGTTTTATACTTAATGAAGTAGACTTCCGGCTTGCTAGGTTCGGTAGGCTCTGGTTGCGGAATTTCCAACGGTGCAGGTTCCTCGGGTTTCTTCACCAACACATACACCAAGGTCTTGTGTTCGTCTAGTGGTTGGGGCGGAATTTGTTGCTGGATTGGTGCAGGAGGAGCCGGAGCTTTGATAAAGATAATCTTGTAGTGTTTCTTGGGAATGGGAGTTTCCAGCACCGGGCTTCGAATGATCTCGGTGGGTTCCTCCGGTGGAACGTGGACGTAGACATTCTTAGTTACCAGCTTCGGTGGAGGACCGTATTCGGCTG
Source organism: Wyeomyia smithii (assembly GCF_029784165.1). Classification (NCBI taxonomy): domain Eukaryota; kingdom Metazoa; phylum Arthropoda; class Insecta; order Diptera; family Culicidae; genus Wyeomyia; species Wyeomyia smithii. The sequence continues at coordinate 139,361,029 of NC_073694.1, read as the reverse complement.
CTGGGGGTCCATAGACAGGAGTCGGTGGTCCGTACTCTTGCGCTGGTGGACCGTATTCGGTCTTCGGGGCTCCGTACTCATGTTCCGGTAGCTGCAACTGCTTGGCCGGCAGAGCAATGCGACCGCGAGGGGGCTCCGGGAAAGCAAATGCGCATACAGCGCAAGTCAGGAGGATCTAAAATAGTCATAAAATAAAGCATGGTTATTATTGAGTTACATGACATTGCATTGATAACATATTTTTACAACGAGCATTTAAAAAACTTCAAAGAATAACGGCTTGTTCCAAATGAACACATTTCCTTCACTCGATTACATTTCAAAACCCACTGTCTACCATCTCATCCAGTAAAAGCTTTTCATCAAAGTGGCAAGTGGTTCTCTCGCTGTGTAACTATGACTGAAATTCAAAAGCTTAACGTTAATTTATACATTCAATTGCACTCCAACGGCCGGCTGACAGCAGCAGTTGCGAGCAGACTGAGAGTGCAGATGCTGTTACCCGGAACAGTGGAGAAATCCCTGTTTTAAACTTAAACAAGCAATGAATTCGTAATTGAAATCAGCTACTGCTCGCACAGTTGGCTGCCGTTTGGAAAGCTGCGAAAAGTGAATTAGTCGTGAATTTCATGAAAACGAAATTAAGTTGGGTCCGGATTCACCCGATTCCCGATTGTACTGGAGAGGCATGCAGTGGAGCGATCTGAACATGGTGCGAACGCGCTGCAGGAATGTCGAATCGAGTGAGATCTTTCGAAGGATATCAGATTTAATGCAGTGGAATTCCGAGCAGCACTGTCAATACAGGTTCAACAAAAATGGAATAAATTTATGCTAAAAGGGGTTGAACATCTCATACTATAGTTAATAGTTTTGTTCTAAATTGTGCACATTCAATTTGTTTATGTTCATGGGTTACAGTTGCACTAGCTTTAGCGTTTCATGGAGCCAATGCTACTGGAATACTGGATTGAAAGAATCATTAAAAGTAATTCAACAAAAATTATAAAAAGAATAAAATGCGTTTATTTTTCTCTAGTTGTGCCAATAGTTGAAAAATAAAGTTTTATAAATTTTGTTTTGAATTTTCTGATAAATTCAATTTTTGCTATTCATTTTTTGTTGAAGAATGAAAGCCAAATGTTTAGTGATCGGATAAAAAGTAATTTATTTGGAATGGACAGTTTTATCTTCACCAAAAATATTGTGTTGACAATTCACAACATTGGTTGACATCATTCCTTGTTCATCGTTGATCTGCCATTTGATCGTAAAAACGGCGACATAATTATCTTTACTTGTTGAAACAATTTAACTCAAGGTCAGCAACAGTAAAAAATCACTTCCAGCAATTAATAGAGAACCAGTAAGGAGCCGTCGACTCCGCGGTAAGCCTCGCACTCAGCGGATGTGCGCGGTGCAAGAAAATGCACGATCTGCTAGTGTACGAAGTGACTGGAGAACGGCTGCCCAAGACTGGTAATAAATGGTCCGTCAAACCAACCAACAAAGTAAAGTAAACCAAGACGTAGAAATATAATTCCATGAATTTAAAAGGTGTATCTAAACATGCAGTCCTGTCTGTCTGTCTGTCTGATCCATATAGACTCGGAAACTAAAGCACCGATCGGTGTGAAATTTTATATATAGGGTTTGTAGCGGCCGGCAATGGTTACTAAGATAACTCGAGACCCCTCCCTATTTTGTAAGGGAGAGGTTCCATACAAATGGAACATAAATTTTTTCACATATCGAGAACTAATCAAGTAAATAGAACCAAATTTGGCATGTAAAAGTTTTTAAAGCCAAAAAATATTTTCATGGTGGTTCGAGACCCCTTCCTCGTCTGGAAGGAAGAAGTCCCATACAAATGAAAGACAAATTTCTCACAACTCTAGTACCAATCAAGCAAATAGAACCAAATTTGGCAGAAGAATGTTTTGTAGGGATAACAAATATGTCCATAGTGGTTCGGCACCCCTCCCTCTTCCGTAAGGGAGGAACCCACTCAAAGAAATACAATCAAGTAGATAAAGCCAAATTTGGCATGCAAAAGTTTATAAGGGCAAAAAATATTTTAAAGGTGGTTAGATACCTCCCTCCTTCCTTCCAGAAGGAAGGGGTCCCATAAAAATGAAAGAGAAATTTCGCTCAGCTCGATAAACAATCAAGCAAATACTACCAAATTTGGCACGTGAATATTTTTGGGGTAACAAATATGTCCATACTGGTTCGACACCCCTCCCTCTTCCATAAGGGAGGGATCCCATACAAATGAAACACAAATTTCTAATAACATTTTCATGATGGGTCGAGACCCTTTCTCTTCTGGAATGGAGGGGTCCCATACAAATGGAACGCAAATTTTTCACAACTCGAGAACCAATCAAGCAAATACAACCAAATACGGCATGCTAAGGTTTTTGGGAGCAAGGAAAATGTTCATAGTGGTTCGACACCCCTCCCTCGTAGCAAAAACAGCTGAAAAAAAAAAACAAGAATGACGCTTAGAGGCCAAAAATTGTCTCCAAATGCCATTCTAAAATTTAAGATGGCGATTTCCGGTTTCTGAAAAATAGCCGAAAGTGACCAAAAACCACCCAACGCGAGAATTTCCGAAAACGTAATGATGCACTAAAACCACAAATCGACAACAATTTGAATTATGAAATGGAGATTTCCGGGTTGTGGAAAACAACCGAAAATGGCCAATTTCCACCCAATATCCGGAATCAAAAGGATGTACAGAAGCTAAAAATCGATCACTATTTATAATTCCAAGACGGCGACTTCCGATGTCTGGAAAACAGTCAAAAATGGCCAAATACCGTCCAAACTGAATATTTTCGGATCCATAATGACGCCCAGAGGCCAGAAATCAACCTCACATGCCATTTTGAAGTCCAAGATGACGACACCCGGTTTTTGGAAAACAGTCTAAAGTGACCAAAAACTACCCAATATTTCCGTAATCGTAATGATGCACAGGAGTCTAAAATCGACCTTAGACACCATTTCGGAAGCTAAAATAACGACTTCCGGTTTCTGAAAAACAGCCTAAAATGACCGAATACCGAATATGGATTTTTTTTATAGGGGGGGATTTGTTAGTAGCTTAAGTATTTATGATAAAAATTAGTGAGTAATGGGTATGTGTGTCCAATCACAAATGGTGACTTCTCAACACTGACCGAATATGGATATTTCCAGAATCGAGGTGATGTACAGAAGTCCAAAGGTGAGAATGTTGTCATTTCGATAAAATCAATCATTACAAACGATTCATCTTTTGACTTTGATCGTATCCAATATTCGGTTCGTCATGCATTCGCAGACTATAAATAAATCGCAAGGAATCAATAAATTTGGAATGCTCAAAATTATTTTAATTAAGGGAAAAAAATGTGCGGGACGAAGTTATTCGGGTGAGCTAGTGGGTGAGTATACAATTTTTTTTATCGATACAATTGAAGCTAAAATTTTTTTGCATTATATTTCTAAGTTTGATCGAAATCTATTCATTGGTATGACATTCCTGCTTGATGAAATATATTTTTGTGAATTTTTTGTTGCATCAATTACTGCTAGAGGAATCTTATCACTTGTTTTATTAGTCCATCCTTACAAACATCTGATTACTATGTGGAAGTACGATCAAATATCACGTTTTTATAACTCGCATAAGTTTTAATCTGATTTCGCACAAAAATCATAAAAAACAGTACGGATAATTGAAAATTTCTGGAATTGTTTAACCAACACAAGTATTAACACCGAAATTTTGCGCGTATGTATGAGCCTTGATATACCACCCACCGGATATTGGAAAGTCACATAGAAGCTTTTTGTTTGCACCATAATTTAAGTAACGTGAATTTTTAAGGCACGACAGTAAAACTGAAATAATAGAACTCAATATGACGCCTATTTAAAATATTAGAATCATTTTTGTAGTTTATAGGTAGTAAATAACTTTAATTCCGAAACATGTCGTCCGTACAAACACGCCTAGGTAAAATATGGGAGTTAAAGAAAACCTTTAGCCAACATTTTTGGGTTATTCCGGGTTCTGAAATAAAAACAATTTGCAGGTCCAAAACTTGCAAGGTTGGACTCATGGCTATCGCCGCCACACGCCAAATAAAATTCATTCGATATCGAATTATCGCGTTCGTTTTATTTTTACTTCGACCGATTGGCAAACCGCTAGGCTGCGGAGGATGTAACGAAAATTTCATCACGTGTTAGCTTTATCGTCATTTTAAGTGTGCTCTTTATTTGGCTGCTCTGGCGAGTGCTCTTAGCAGCACGTCGTCCTAAGTTTTCCGGTTTCGGCGAAAGCGATGGACAATCGGGATAAAAGCAAGTACAGGACAGCCCAACCGACGACGGTACGAGAACGACGTACTAAAGCAATCACAATAAATTCTCGTTTAGAAGGGCGGTTCAAGCTTCCGCAAACGGAGAGTGTACTTCGATTCCCCCATCTTTATCGGTATGCCCCCCTTGGGACTAAAGTGGGACGGATTTTCTATATTGTTAGACAAACACGCCGAGAAGTCCAGGCATTTGAGCCGGAAAAGAAATGAAATGTTACCCAACGATGAGAAGGCTTGAAGGTAAATAATTTGTAGAAATTGTCTGCGTTCAAGCGGATTTATTGGAAAGTTGTTGGCACAGGAGTACACGCTTCAGGAAGTAAACCTTTGAAAATCAATTTAAAACCAAAGTGTTCTCTAAGGCGTTTGATGAAAGGGAAAAAATAGAATTCCGCCCGTTATTACTCTGAACTTTGCAAGCGCTTATTTTGGTGGAGCTGCCCGGTGTTTGGTACGTTTAATGAGACATCTTTTCAGACCGTTCGGTACCGGCATCAGTTCTCTCATCCCATCCGGTTGTGGCTATTATTATTCGTGAAACTGAAAGGTTCATTTAAGCAAATTTTATCAATCAAGCGAACCATTCTAATGGGGCCATGATTTGACGAAGGTCACTGCAGTACCAATCGACCATCCGGTTCAGCAACATTTCGTTTTTTCGATTCGACGGTCGGAAATTTCTCTGCCTACTCACGCGTTCAGCAACACCAGTGGCAATGACAACAACGAGTAAACGGTCGAGTGGCCAAATTGACAGTCCAAATTGGCTCGAATAAATCAATCAACGAAACAAGGGGCTTTAGCGATTATTTAGTTAGCTTTGGCCGAAAGTAGCGGAAACGGTTGCGGCGATGACGGTGACGAAGGCTCAATTAGGTGGGAAAATGTGGTGGAAAATTTATATGAGACGTTTCCTGTTGAAACTCACAACGCGGTGCTTTCGACTCTTGGGAGAACTCAATCATGTTGCCGCACGTAACGTTACAACCAATGTTGTAGCAAAGGAAAGCTATCACATTTGGGCAGAATCCGGAGTAGATACAGCAAAAAACAGGAAAGCAGGTGATGAATAATTTTGTAAAACATATTCTGTGAGCTGGTGAAAGAAGATATCAGCTAATCTAATCAGATTTCACACTTAATCTAATTTATTTCTATTCGCCTGTATTTTGATTTCCTTTGCGGAAGCAGTAAGCGCCAACTTCGGTGGCGTCGGAAATGAAATAACAAATGGGTTCAAGTGTACAGTACCACCATAAAAGGCGTTACTTCGAAGCAAAGTATGACAAAAACTCGTCACTTGCACCTTGGTTCGACTCTAATCACACATGCTGCTTCCTTCCATATTGTCATGCTTCCAGTCGAAGCGGTGGCGGAAATCAAATCTCATCGTATCCGTTTCCTCGGGCGTGTACCGATGCAGCGTCGGTTCTCAGAAGTACCGAAAGCGCAAATATAAAAGTTACTTGATTTGTGTTGCAATTGTTATGCAAAAGAGCGTGATTCCTCCCAGGATCTGACCTGACTGTGGGCATATCCTTTCGTGCACCGAAAGTGACGACCCAATTTCAGCCAAACGAGGAAAGGTGTAGCGACTGCTCCACCGACACCAATAAATCTCATCTGATTGCAATTTTGGAACAAGTGGAGCATTTTCTCTACTTGGCGGCTCTCGCAGCAGGACACAGGAATTTTCTGAATGGCAGAAAAACAGAAAAAGCGAGATTAAGAATGCAATTGTGCTAGCATGCATTTTACGTAGCCAGCCTGGAGAAGATCGATCGTTCGGAAAGGTGCTGATTAAATGCACAATGAACGAGAGGAAATTAATCAGAGACTGATGGGGCAAGCGGGTTGCGGAAAAATCACAATCAGTGTCTAGCACCTTCCGCCGGTACGGAGAGGCAAAGAACGGGGATATCAATCGAGCAGGGATTGTGCTCCCGCGAGTGACAGCAATGAATAGCACGTATAATGGGATGTAATCAATGCTGGCTTTTTACCTTCTGGAGTATGATGAATTTTAATGATGATGGGCCCCTGGAGAAGAATCGCGCTCAATTTTTCCCATCTGCCGACGTGATCAATTTTACTAATCAAATACGTGCCTCTCGCTAAGACAGACTTCGCTTAATCAGTACCGTTGTTCCGTCGAAATCTCTCATCTTCTCAGTTGATTCATCAAACGATGATTCACGTTGGATGGCACGATGTATGTAACTTTTATTGCCTTTCTCCTAGAAAGGTATAGCAATCACTGAAAAAACCAAAGGTATGAAAGTGCTCCAAAGGGTCGAATCTCGTATATCAATCGACTTAGTTCGACGAGCTGAGCATTTTCTGCATGTGTGTGTGTGTAACGCTCTCCCAATCTCACTCGATTTTCTCAGAGATGGCTGGACCGATTTCAATGAAATTAATTGCAAATGAAAGGTCTAATTGTCCCATAAGATCTTATTGAATTTTTTTGTAATCGGATTTCTAGTTTAGAGGTTATGTATCAAAATGTAAAAATCACGAAACATCAATATCTCAGAAACTACAGAACCGATTTGAACAAAACTAATTTCAAATGAACGGGCTACCTAAAAAACCCTTAACTTTTGAATTTTATGTAGATTGAACTTGTGGTTCAGAAGTTAAGGAAAGAAACGTGTTCTGGAGACTATTTAAACTCACTCATGTTTCTCAGAGATTGCTGGACCGATTTTCATAATATCAGTGTCATATGGAAGGTCTTATTGCCCTATAAGACCCGATTGATTTTTTTTGCAAACGGATTTTTACTTTGCCTGTTATGTTTAAAAATGTGAAATCCAGCTATGAAAAGAAACATATTCCAAAGGCTACATAAACTCACTCGCTTTTCTCAGAGGTGGTTGAACCGCTTTCCACAAAATTTGTGTCAAATAAAAGGTCTAGCTGCCTCATAAGACCATATTTAGTTTTACTGTAATCGGACTGTAACTTCGTCTGTAATGTATCGAAATGTGAAAATCACGAAGCTTCATTTTCTCAGAAACTACACAACTGATTTGAACAATATTGATATCAGATGAACGGGCTAGTTGAGGGTTAACTAATGAATTATGATTGAACACGTGGTTTCAAAGTTTGAGTAACCGTTATGTATTTAATTGTTAAAACAACGAAAGTCTATTATCTCAAGTATTACACGACTTATTTGAACATAACTAGGGTGGGTGAGCCAGTTATGGCAAGTGCATCAGTTATGGTTATATCGCATAAGCGCAATGGTACCAGTTATGGCCCACCTCCATGTAAACTCCATAGGCCATAAATAGTTCATGCCATAACTGGTACAGTTTTGCCTTTTTCCTAGAAAGGTATAGCAATCACTTGCAAAACCGAAAATATAAAAGTGCTCCAAAGGGTGGAATGGCATATATCACTCGACTCAGCTCGACGAGCTGAGCATTTTCTGTATGTGTATGTGTGTGTTTTTGTGTGTGTGTATGTGCAGATTTTTATTCTCACTCATTTTTCTCAGACATGGCTGGACCGATTTTGATGAAATCAATGTCAAATGGAAGGTCTAGTTGCCCCATAAGACTCTAATGATTTGCTTTGCAATCGGACTATTACTTTCCCTCCTATGTTTAAAAATGTGAAATCCAGCTGAGAAAAGGAACGTATTCCAAATACTACTTAAACTCATTCACTTTTCTCAGAAATTGTTGACCCAATTTCAAATGAAAAGTCTAGCTGCCTCATAACACCCTATAAAATTTTACTATGATCGAACTGTAACTTCGTCTGTAATGTACCGAAATGTGAAAATCACGAAACTTCATTATCTCAGAAACTACACAATCGATTTGATCAAAATTATTATCAGATGAGGGTGCCTTATACGTTCGCATTTCAATAGATTATAATTGAACTTAAGCCACCGTTATGTATTAAATTGTTGATAAAACAACGAAAGTCTATTATTTTAAAGATTACACGACTTAATTAAACATTACTAGTGTCATACGAACGAGTCTTCTCTCAAAGTTACAAGTAACAAACCTCATAACAATTTGATATGTGGCTCAAAAGTTATGGAAAGAAACGAAATTCAAAGACTATTTGAAACTACACCTGCTTTGATCGATATATGTGGCCTCAACATAATTTAAATATGGTACCGTACTATTTGAACGTTCCCGGTATCGCACGTGGTTAAATTGATCGAAATTAAGAGTCATTTCTTCTATTTCGCTATTCCTTAAGCACTAACATAACGTCAAATTTCATATTTTATACTTCAATTGCAACATCAATATTTTAGAACCCATAAGAGTGAATATACATTCATTGGATTGAAGCGTTCATGTAAATCTATTTTTACAAATAAAAATTTGAATGAGAAAGGCTGGGTCTGACCGCTAGGTGGATTAGTTTAGGTTTTTCTCATATTAAAGGTACGATGGTTTTGATGATATAGTGTTGCTCAAATTTCACACTTGTGTCTAATAGCAAGTCAACTGCTCAATATATTTAACGTGTTCGGTTGGAAGTAAACAGATTTTCTTCTGTTTAGCTACAACCGAATACGTTTAATACACGTTTTGGTAGCACGCGGAGAGGTAGATTTCTTTGCACCGATTCGCTGAATCGAAAATTAGTTCCAAACCGTTGAACTTAGAGTGGAATGCATTCGAATTGAAACTCATGTTCTGGGGTTTTATGGATTCTATCTCAAATAATATTTCTCTACCGTAAAATCGACTGCCAGTGGCAGATTTACAAATAAAACCACGAGTAGCAACCTCAGTTCCACAATACATTATGGCTACGAAAAACCATTTCGCTCGTTTAAAAAAATGGGTTTATTCAATATTGTTTCACTATCTAAAAATTTTATTCCGTGATCTTTCGATCAACTCCCCTTACATAAATTGGTGCCTCGTTCATAAATTGTTTGGTTCAACGATATATATTTAACTACCAAAGATTGTTTTCACGAAGTACATATTTATTATAAACGCGAATTTTTATTTCAATAACGTAGGTAGGGTAGGAAATATATTTTAGGCTGCTTTAGGAGCCACCTGTGTGTTGGGACGAAATACTCGAAATGTGTAAGGCGAAATACAAACATGAATATATCAATTTGTTTATTATCTTTTGCTCTGTCAGCACTTCTTTTCAGATTGTAAAAGTGATTTTGCAAACTTTAACAATAATCTATTAAAGTTTGCAATCGAGGGACACCATTCCCATTATCCTGAGCCTATTCTAACCAGTTTGCATCTGTTTTGCAGGGGATTTTCTTCAGCACCCGAAGTAACGCCTGAATGGCTGCAATTTTGATGATTTTTTTTCTCGATTGATGTTTATTCAAAGATTTTTCTGTATTGAACGGGATTTTATGTATTTGTAAGGCAGCTGGTTAATCGGAGTATTCATTCTAGTGAACGAATTGAAATTGTCGATAATGATCAAAATTCAGGTGTTTGAGAGTGGTTTTCTTCGAATGATTAAAATAGGCGGCACTGCTTAAGCCGTTCCTCATCCTATATCAGCATAATATTTATTCTGCTACTGATTGCTACTGTGCAGCACGCATTGCACATTTGCTCTTTTCAGCGTTGCTAAGTTTATTTGTTAATGGTTGTCTAAAATCAAAGCATAGTTCGGATCAACGAAACACAATAGAAATCAGAATAACTGTTTTTAAGTGAAAAACCTATTTCTCTACATGATGAATGGCTTAAATATATTTTGACGTACTTATTGCTGATTCGTCGTAGCAAATATCTAGAATAGGACTACTGTTTGACAGGAATTTATTTTGAATTCTCCTAAATGAGAGCTGAGGTTTTATATTCACACAAATGCAATAGTCACGACTCACAAGAAATAGAGTGTCCAGACTTCTCGATGGATTTTTTTATATAATGAATGTCTATCAGAGGAAATATTGACTACTAAAATTTGAAATTATATTTATTCAGCTAATTTGTGTAGTAATACAGGAGCATTTTATTCAAATCCACTTCATGCGCTTCGGGGTAAAAAATCCCGTCGAATCGCAGTTAATCTCATTGTTCGTGATTTTCCATCGTTCGGGAAGAACAGACGAGAAGTCAAATAAAATACGCACTAACGATGCGTACCATAGAAAAAGATCGACCAACAGAGTAAATAAAGTGCACAAAGTGGGTCGCACCGAATAGCTGGTGCTTTCACTTTCCCTCTAGTCTGGCACATCAACGGTGGTGCCTCGTAATCCCCTGTGCGTTCCCCGCTAAGCAGCTTAAATTCAATCCATCTCATGACTTTTGACGGAAACAAATTTGCAATATAGAGCAGGTTGCGCGATTCGGCGTGAGAGATAAGCTAATTCCGATGACGGGCTACTCGCACAGAAAAAATAGGACTGAATTCTGATTAGGATGGTGCTACTGGCATTATCAAGTCATATAATGAGAGAAATGCATTCCACGTAGAGTTTATGCTTAACGTGGAAGTGTGTTGAAGATACAAATGACCGACTTCGAGCCACCACGTGGTCGACTTCGAATTTTCAAAGGCATACCATTCGGTAATTGTTATGGTAAAAAAAAACATTAGACATGAATGTTTTCATAGTTAACGCAATAACTATCTCCAAACCTTGTGCTTTTGAAAATTCGCAGTCAGCCACGCAGTAGCCACACACTACAACCTTGAGAGCGTTTCCATGACAAATGACCTATCATCGTTGAAATTAATCCTAGTTTTCTCGAGGTACGATTGTTTTTTTTTTCTTCACAAGAGGTACGATTGTTAGTGCCTGCAATTGTTCTGTAAACTAAAACATTTGGCTGCTAAGGCTGTGTATAATAAACAGAAGGTTAAGTTCTGAACAGGAATGTAGCATCAGGGTTTTGCTTGAAAAATTGACCACTACCTAGTAGCTGTGTGCATGCGCTCAGCAAAGAAATCCATCGACGCATTATGGTAGGAAATCGTGCATACTTTGGTCTCCGGAGGACGCTCCGATCGAGTAGAATTCGTCGCCGCACCAAGTTAACCATCTACAAGACGCTTATCAGACCTGTAGTCCTCTACGGGCATGAGACACGGACAATGCTTGTGGAGGATCAACGCGCCCTAGCGCTCTTCGAGCGGAGGGTCAACACCGTACCATCTTCGGTGGACTGCAGATGGAGAACGGAACGAGGAGAAAGCGAGTGAACCACGAACTGCAGGAGCTGCTTGGGGAGCCATCTATCGTCCACACCGCTAAGATTGGCAGGTTGCGGTGGGCTGGGCATGTTGTAAGGATGTCGGACGACTGCCCGGTTAAGATGGTTTTTGAAACCAACCCGTTACGGATTAGACGGAGAGGTGCACAGCGGGCAAGGTGAATCGATCAGGTGGAAGACGACCTACGGACCCTACGCAGACTGCAGATCTGGCGAACTGCAGCCATGGACCGAGTGGAATGGAGACGACTCTTACGAACAGCAAAAACCACGCCACGGCTTAGGACTGTTTGGTAAGGTAAGAAACATTGATCTATTGTGATATATCCCAGGAGTTTTCTGTAATCCGTACTTCACCTTACTAGCAATACCGCTATTGTCTGTATACTTTTGCTCCGTGCTTGTGCATTGCATTCTACTAAGATTGAAATCCACGATTAACTGCTATTCGAGCGAACTGTGTGACCTTTCAGCTGCAAAGCTTCATAACGCCCGATAGAAGCGCTGTGGCTCTTGAAAAATTTCACTATAACAGCAACAGCTGCTTTCAACGGACGAGAACAACGTGACGAATTACAAGATTTAAAACCAGACCAGCACAAGCACAAGACAACAGGATTTCAGTCCCTGGGTCCCTCTCCTGATAGTGGTGAAGGAGATAGACCGGCTGAAAACCAAAAAAGCGAGCTGTTGAAACACGTATACCGAACGAATACCGGAGGAGTTGTTGGAAGATATTGCGTATCCCATTTACAAAAACTGTAACAAGCTGGAGTGCTGCAATCACCGGGCAATCAATCAATCTACTGAGTTACAAGCTACACTCCCAAATAGTTTGCCGACGACTATCACCATTTGCGAAGCAGTTCGTGGGGCACTACCAGACGGGATTCCTGGGTGCCTGCGCCACAACGGATCAAATATTCGCGATTCAACTGGTTATGCAGAAATCCCACGACAATCCGTTCGACGATGTCAAATCGGCATGGGACACAAGCAATCACCAGTAATGGCAGATTATGCATGATTATGGATTTCTGGATAAACTAACTCCTTTAGCTAAAACCACGATGGCTCGAGTAATGTGTATGTCACGAGTACCGAGGGCAATCTCGAGCTCCTTCGAAACTTGAAGAAGTTTGAGGCGAGAAAAAGTTCTCACGTGCCTACCGTTCAATATAGCTTGGTGTGATTGGAAGAACAGGGATTAAAACGAGCGGCACGATATTCAAAAGATGATTCAACTATTTGGCTTCGCCGACGATACCGACATTGTGGCTCGGACCTCTGTAAAAATGGTGGATGCATACAATGCATGACGAAGTACATGAAGGGAAGAGGTTCAAAAGAAGATAGTGCTCGAGTTCAAGTTGGAGGTGGTCAACAAGTTCATTTATTTGGGTTCACCGCTGACAACGATACCAGCCGAGATATTTATTGGCGTGTTTTGACAGGAAATCGTGCATATTTTTTGTATGCCTGAAGGGCATTGGGACAAAGAGAGCCACTGCGACCGTCTTGTTGATTATCTTTTGTGGCTGGCCCCGGTTGCTATACACAGATAACGAGGTACCCATACTCATTAATGGAGCAGGGCTGGTTGGTAGTTTTGCTGTGCTCCTATTTAGTATCCCATAGTTAAATAGACAAACGACCTTTTTGGAATTGGAATTCCATACTTGATATGGAGTTATATAAAGGGTAACGTCCGAAGAAGTAATACATAGCAAACGCAAGGGCTCCACACTGACGAGGCAGGTAAGCTGACGTTGCAGAAATGGCAGTTATCGTATTAGTGTCCGGTAATAACTCCTATGTAGAGACGTTATTCACTACTCTTGAGACCGGGAAGCCTAAATTGTTCAGCTTGTCTGCAGCCCAGTGTGTTGTTCCATTGATTAGCTATTTCTAGCGTTTCTCATGTTTTTAGTTCGTGCTCGCCAATTGCTGTGCTGATTCTTGTCTTGCGAGGTAGTCAGCCGTTTCATTACTCTCGATACCACCTCTCGACCGTCCGGGTACCCAGCACAACAGAACTTGGTTCTGTCGGGATAAATCCTGTAGTGCTGCGTTACACTCCCAAACTAATTTGAATGCACATTTTGAAGACTTAAGGGCCAATAGTGCAGCTTGGCTGTCCGAGAAAATGCCGATTTTCGCATGCCTGTAGTTATGTTTCGGACATATCTTGGCGCAGATGAGTATAGCGTACCCTTATGCTTAAAAAAACGGTGGGCCATATACCCACTGAAATAGATTTCTTAACACCGTAACCTGTAAACTTCGGAGGGGGGATCGAAATTGTTGCGTCACATTTTCCGCTAATTATGAGGACTACGTCATCGGTCGGCATAGCCAACAATCTCATAGCCAAGCTGGGTTATCTTGCTTAACAGTGCATCGACCACCAGCGACCAAAGCAGAAGGGAAAAAATTCCCGCTTGTGGACAGATTTTTGTCGCTGAGACAGTGATTGAAACATCTCACAATTTAGCTGTGATTTCTCTGCTCGAGAGTACATTCTAAATGAAGCTCATTGTAGTTTTATCGACTCTCCTCTTCAGGAGAGCTGTATTGATCGAAGCACAGGATGTATTGTCAAAAGCGCCTTCAAATCAAAAAAAGCTCATAACTCATTCGGTAAGAATCACTATGCCATGGAGAGCAATTTCGTCAATTCACCAAGTTGGTAAGCGTGCTGATCTTTGTACAGTGGCGAGTCCTTGAACTCTTTGCGGATATAATTATCTGAAATTTTCTCCACTAACGCTAGGAGCGTAGGAGTAACGCTTATGGGCCTGAAGGTCTTAGGTAGTGCTTGGTTTTTTCTTTTCCTACCTTCAGTATGAAAATCATCTTGGCTCTCTGCCAGCTATCCCAGGCTAAACGTTGCGCGAAAACGATGTGAGCACTATGATCCCATTTGATTTTTGTATAAAGATGGGTAGAAAGCCGTTTTGTCCTGGAGACTTCATAGGTTCAAAGAAGCTTAATACCCAATTGATTGAAGCTTCCGTAAATAACCTCCAAAAGAGCAGAGTTGCGCTGTACGTACCAATATGTTGTGGCCAATGAGAGTGATCGCAGCTTTACCGGAAACACAGGACAGTTATAGCGGAACACGTGAACGATGTTCGATATGATCGAGAATTTATTGTAGCTTCCAATATGCACTAAATAACTATTCACTGCGTCTTAGGAAAAGGCTGTTACTTCTTTCAAGGCTAATTTATTACTGACTTTTTAAACCAATATGGTGGACCGATACCCGACTGTATGGAAACTGTACTAGAGCAAAATCATTTCAAATCGCCTGGAAATACGCGAAAATTTAATCGACCATTTTTGATTTGAATGAAACTTTGCACACGTATTTGGCTTAGCAAACTTAGCATTTTTTACACCCATGAGTTACATTCTAAAAGGGCGTATGCCTTTTGGCATAGGTTTTATTCGAAGCTTTGTAGCCCAGAAACCGTTTTTTTTTTTGTTCATCTATAATTTATTTGACACGGCACAAATATAATTTAATGTTTAACGGCGCCAATTATATCTGGTAGCTTACTTTCTAAAGTATCTTAATAGCTAAAAGCAAATTTTTTATCCTCGCTGCCGACTACGAGCTGAAACTAAATGTAACTTAAAGCTTTAATATTTTGCATTAAAAGCACTGGTTTACTGTATGATGGTTTTCATTGCCATAGGTAAGCACATGTTCCGCTGCTAGGCCAAGATATTACGGACTGGCATATTGGGTTGTCTCCCTCGGGCCTTGAGAGTATCGTGCGGGTCTGATTGCTGTTTCCGGATCCGGGGTCTTAACGTGTTCTTGTCGTTAGGCTGGATGTAGGCGGAAGGGGGTAGGACTAAACTGGGGCGTGGATGGATTTCAGGAAAACGTATATAAGGGACATGTAGGATAGGTCACGGCTCGCCAAGACATCACGAACAGGAACAGCCGACTGCCTACCTTCGGCCTGCAGGGAAGCTATTAATTTAGACCTGGCGTCACGGTGTACAGGGCATGACCAAACAACGTGCTCTATGTCGTGATAACCTTCACCAATACCACTTTCCCTGAGCCCAACACGACGGAGATGCGCGTCAAATCTATAGTGATTGGACATAAGCCGGGACATCACGCAAATGAAATCCCGACCTACATCCAACCCCTTGAACCACGGGTTCGTCGACACCTTGGGGATTATGGAATGTAACCACCTTCCCAGTTCCCCTCTGGTCCAAGCATTTTGCCAACTGATGATCGTATTCTGACGTACAAATGAGAAAAATTCATTAAAGGCAATTGGTCTTTCATAAATTCCACCGTTTGTTGCGCCCACCTTAGCCAAAGAGTCCGCTTTCTCATTGCCCAGTATCGAGCAGTGAGAAGGGACCCACGCTAAGGTAATCTGATACGATTTTTCAGATCAAGCACTCAGATGTGTATTTTCCCCAGGAAATACGGAGAGTGCTTAACATCTTTCATCGATCGGAGAGCCTCAATGGAACTGAGACTGTCCGTAAAGATGAAATAATGGTCCGTGGGCATTTTTTCGATAATCCCTAGGGTGTACTGAATTCCAGCTAATTCTGCGACGTAAACAGAAGCAGGATTATCAAGCTTATGGGAGACGGTTAAATTGTTATTGAAAATACCGAAGCCAGTGGACCCATCAAGAAGTGATCCGTCAGTGTAGAACATATTGTCGCAGTTGATGTTTCGATATTTATTGGAAAAAATTTTAGGGATCTGCTGCACGCGTAAATGATCCGGGATTTCACGAGTTTCTTCTATCACGGATGTATCGAGGAACACAGTAGAATCAGAAGTATTTGATAAGTCGACACGATTTGGAATATTCGAAGAAGGGTTAATATTATGGGACATGTGATTGAAATACAATGTCATAAAACGGGTTTGAGAATTAAGTTCGATTAACCTTCCAAAATTTTCAATCACAGGACGGTTCAAGACCTCACATTTGATAAGAATGCGAGAAGACAGGCTCCAGAAGCGGTTTTTCAATGGTAGTACTCCAGCTAAGACCTCCAAACTCATCGTATGGGTCGACTGCATGCAACCCAAGGCGATACGCAAACAACGATATTGTATTCGCTCCAGTTTGATCAAATGTGTGTTTGCTGCGGAGCGGAAGCAGAAACACCCGTACTCAATGACAGACAATATCGTTGTTTGGTAAAGCCTTATAAGGTCTCCTGGGTGGGCTCCCCACCATTGTCCGGTTATTGTACGAAGAAAATTCACTCTTTGTTAACATTTTTTCATCAGATACCTAACGTGACAACCCCAGGTGCCTTTAGAGTAGAACCAGACACCAAGATATTTGTGTACCAGAACCTGAGAAATCGTTTTACCCATTAATTGTGTTTGAAGCTGAGCAGGTTCATGCTTCCAAGAAAAAACTACTATCTCAGTCTTCTCCGGAGAGAATTCGATACCTAGCTGTGAAGCCCAAGCAGACAAATTGTCCAAGGTATCTTGCAATGGTCCTTGCAAATCGGCAGCTTTGGCTCCTGTAACAGAGATTACACTGTCGTCTGCAAGTTGTCTTATCGTGCATGAATTTGCCAGACATTCGTCGATGTCATTTACATAAAAGTTGTAAAGAAGGGGGCTTAAACATGAGCCCTGGGGAAGACCCATGTAGCTAATGCGAAAAGTTGCCAAATCGCCGTGCGTAAAATGCATGTGCTTTTCGGACAGCAAATTGTGCAAAAAATTGTTCAAAATTGGAGAAAATCCTTGTCGGTGAAGTTTACCCGAAAGAATGTCAATAGAAACGGAATCAAAAGCCCCCTTAATGTCCAAGAACGCAGACGCCATTTGTTCTTTGCGAGCATACGCCAGCTGAATATCTGTTGAAAGCAACGCAAGACAATCATTCGTCCCTTTGGCACGGCGGAAGCCAAATTGAGTATCTGATAGTAGACCATTTGATTCGACCCAGTGGTCTAAACGACGGAGTATCATTTTTTCCATCAATTTCCGGATACAGGATAGCATTGCAATCGGCCTATAAGAGTTGTGATCAGAAGCTGGTTTCCCTGGTTTTTGGATGGCGATCACCTTCACTTGCCTCCAATCCTGCGGTACAATGTTTTGCTCCAGGAACTTATTGAACAAGTTCAACAAGCGCCTCTTGGCATTGCCGGGTAGATTCTTCAACAAGTTGAATTTGATTCTATCTAACCCAGGTGCGTTATTGTTACAGGACAGGAGGGCAACTTAAAATTCTGCCATCGTAAAAGGTGATTCTATCGCGTCGTGACCCGGAGACGTATCGCGAACAAAGTTTTGCGCAGGAACAGAGTCCGGACATACTTTCCTGGCAAAATCAAATATCCACCGACTTGAAGACTCCTCGCTTTCGTTGACCGTTACGCGATTCCGCATTCTTCGAGCTGTGTTCCAAAGAGTGCTCATCGATGTCTCCCTCGACGTCTCGTTCACGAACCGACGCCAATATCCGCGTTTTTTTGCTTTAGCCAGGCTTTTAAGCTTGGTATTAAGCTCCGAATACCGTATATAGTCGTCGGGTATACCTCCTTTCTGGAAGGCCAAAAACGCGTCGGATCTTTACGTGTAGACATCGGAGCACTCTTTGTCCCACCACGGAGTTGGAGGCCGCTCTTTGATCGTTACGCCGGGATATTTCTTCGTTTGGGCTTGCAACGCGGCGTCGAGGATTAAGCCCGCGAGGAGGTTGTATTCTTCAAGTGGTGGATGATGTTGAATCGACTCGACCGCTTTTGAAATCATTTCCTCGTATAACTTCCAATCGACATTCCGTGTGAGGTCATACGGAATGTCAATTGGTCGCATGCGAGTTGAACCGTTAGTAATTGAAATAAGAATAGGCAGTTGGTCGCTACCGTGAGGATCGAGGATTACCTTCCATGTGCAATCCAACCGTAGCGACGTCGAACATAAGGATAGATCCAAAGCGCTTGGGCGCGCTGGAGGTTTCGGGATACGTTTCATTTCACCGTTGTTCAAAATAGTCATGTCGAAGTCATCGCAAAGGTTATAGACTAAAGAGGAGCGGTTATCATTGTAGGGGGAACCCCAAGCCACACCATGAGAGTTGAAGTCTCCCAAAATCAAACGTGACGAGGGAAGAAGTTCTATTGAATCAAAGAGCAACCGTTGCCCAACCTGTGCTCTGGGAGGAATATATATTGAGGCAATACAAAGCTCTTTACCTTGTATTGTCATTTGACATGCGACAACTTCGATGCCTGGAATCACTTTTTAATCCCTAAAAGTACTCCTCCATATGGGGTGTCTCGATCAAGGCGAATAATAATAAAATCATGGAAGTTGAGATCAATATTTGAAGTAAGCCAAGTTTCACAAAGGGAAAATGCATCGCATTTGTTTCTATTTATTAAAAGTTTAAATGAATCCATTTTTGGTAAAATACTACTACAATTCCACTGTAAGACAGCGATAGAATCCTTCGTATACGCAGATGAATTAGGCATCGAAGGATACAATCGCTGCAAGGAGGGGCCATTGGGCAGTCAACTGCTTCAAAAATGATTTAACTGTTGGGAGGAATGCTGTAAGAAAAATTTTAATTGGATCGGGTACATTGAAAGTTTCAAAAATCCAGTCCACAATGTCAAAAAATTTCACAAGTCCAGAGTTTGTTTCATCAACTGGGAGTGCAAAAGGAACAACTGGGGTTTTAGATGTTCCTGGCAGTGCTGGGAACTCCTTCTGGGACTTTAAATTTGCAAGCCCAGGAGGAGTTTGCTTCGGTTTTTCCGCAGCACTGTTTGGTTTGTTTGTAACTTTCATTTCACTTTGGGAAATCTTAGGACCTTTTCGGGGAAGTTTAGGAGAGGAAATGTTTTTCCTCTTTCTAGACGCCCCAGGATTGGCATAAGTTGTTTCCGCTGGTAAATCGTCAGAATCGGTTTCATCAGAGGACAACAGATCAAAGGGGTTCGATGTTATGGTAGAAGTGGTCACGGTCTTCTTCAGCATCTCAGCGTAAGATCGCTTTGAACGCTCCTTAAGTGACCGCTTGATTTTATCTCTGCGCTGCATGTACACCGGGCATGTGGAGAGCTCATGCTGATTTTCCCCGCAGTGAATACATTTTTCAGCATTTACACTGCATCGTCCGCATGAGTTTCTCCACACTTGCTACATCGTGCCTTATTGCAGCAGTAGGCGGCTGTGTGGCCTAGCTGCTTGCAATTGGTGCAATTCATAACACGGGGTACATACAATCGCACAGGCAGACAAACCCGATCGATCGAGACGTGGCTAGGGAGAGCAGATCCGGCAAACGTAACACGAAACGAGTCTGACGGAGTGTACACTTTTGTGCCGTTGACAAGAGACACAGACCGCAATTGCTTGCAATCTACTATCTTTACTTTTGCGTCGTGACACAAAGCATTTCTGAAGCAGCCAAAACCGCTTGCCAAGATACACTCGACCGACAGACTCGAATCGGTTATGACACCGTCGATCTCCACGTCTCGTGCGGGTATATAAACGCGATACTCGCGTGTGAAAAGCTCGGAGCGAGCAATAGCGTTGGCCTGTTCCAGGTCGCTGACCACGACACGGAGCTTGTTGGGTCTGACTTTGGAGATTTCGGTCACGGCCTTGTACCCCTCCGTCAGGTCTTTCGAAATCTGCAGGATGTTTAACGGTTTCGATTTCGGTCCTGCTTTTGGCCGAAAGAAAACAGTAAAGCTGCCCCGAGATCCGTCCGGGTAAAGCCTGGGGCGAGGGGGGACTGGAGAATTAACAGAGGAAGGGTTGGCAGGAGGGACGGGGTCGGAGGGGTTCGGAGATGGTGGCACGGGAGGCGAGGGATCTACATCCATCGCGCTAAATCTAGCGCACTCGCGCCGACAGAACACGTACCTCTTTACTTCTCCTTTCAGCAGGGTTGGTTGTCCGAACGGTCGAAGCTGCAGCCGTTACAGCCAGACGCACCAATACAGCAACTCCAAACAGCCACCAGCAACGAGCCGGGTGTGTGATCACTCAGCACAGCGACACAACTCGCTGTCAACTGTTGGCTTCTTCTTTTTCCTCCTTTGTGTTGAGATTCTCGTCCACTGCTGTAGCACAAATCACTTAGCAGCCAAATCGGCTTACGCACCAGCAAACAGCCACGATGCGAAACAGTTGCACAAAGGCGGGCGACCTTGAACCTTCACTCGACCAGGCAAACAATGCCAACACTTGCTCGCGCGTCTCTTGTTTTATATTCTATCGGAGCGATCACCAAACACATCCGATACTGATGCGTGTTTGGCACAGAATGAGCCCAGAAACCGTTGGTTATATAGAAAAACTGTCTGAGAATGAGTTGCAGGGAATTAAAAATGCATCATAAAAAAATATACACTGTACAAAAAAAATTTTTTTTGACCAAAAAAAATTAAAAATGAATATTAAATTTCAATTTAAAAAAAAAGAGTTGAATTTTTTTAATTTTTGTTTTAACCCTTAAATGCGCACGACGTTAAAAAATCATCTAAAAACATAAAATCTTTGTTTAACATGTTTACTGCTCTAAGACTAACCAATATGCATAAAAAAATTGGAAGATTTACTTTTTAATGTGCAAATAATACCATGTTGTTTTTAAACAACACTGTGACTTTATCGCAAAATAAAGTCGAAACAATTACTTTCGTTAACAGTAACTTTAAAATTGACCTTTTGTTAGTATAATTACGGATAATTCAGACATTTTCACTAACCACTAACCTTATTTTAAAATTTGTTTTTAAAGACAGTCAGCACCAGTCGGGAATCTCGCCATGTTTTTTTTCGTTTCCGAGATTTTGACAGCAAAAATAAAAACAAAACATTTATATACAGTACTTCCAGCTGTTAAGTTTTCTTCGTTAGAGTCTAGAGAGCTGTTCTAATGAATTATATTTCTAAAAAATACTAGAAAACGTATATTTTAAAACGTTTTTAGTAGTGTTGTTTTAAAACAACATTGCGCATTTAAGGGTTAAAGAAACTTGACGTTAATACGCAACTTTTAAAAAAAAGTCCAGGATGGAGAAATGAAAAATCTTTTTCTATGGTAGATTAATTTTTTTATGAAAATTCTAATTCAAACATTTTTCAAAATATTTGTATTCTGATGATTTTAAAAGATGCAGAGAGTCATTTTAAATCAAAAAGCTCTTGGTAGTTAACATTCTAAAGGCATTAGTTTTCGAGTTATTTCTAATTTAAGCTCGAACAATTATTAAAATTTAGGAAAATACACGTTTTTCTTAATTTGTCCATGGTTCTCCAGCAAAAACCATACATTCATTGGAATGCTTGATCAAAAATATACAATTCATTCTTTGACAACAAAACGATTGGGCGAACGGTTCTCAAGAAAAGAGTTAAATGTTCTAAGTGATATAAGAGATATAAGAATCAAATATTTATATTCGAGTTTCATTATCTTAGGAACATATTTTTTTATGACATAGATACTTTACAGAACTAGTTACACCTTATATTTTATATACATCATAAGTAAATGATTCGTCATCTATTGAAAACAGCTTCGTTTGTATCTTATTTACTGAAATCGGAACAAAAGAGTAATACTTTTGTGTGCCAGCTATTATTACAGATTTTTTTTAAATATTGCTCAATTCTGTTACTCCTTGTTCATATTCTTCATATGATACCCAACTAAATGACATTTTTGATGAATTTTCATTACTTTTCTGATTAGCCCAATCATACAATTCTTTTGCGCTTGTAATGGGATGTTCATGTTCTTTAGCTAAACTTGCATTTCTTGCCATTCGTTTTAATGTGCCACCAATTGCATCGCACTCTGCCACTCTGCATCGACGTTATATCTTGTTTTGAACTTTCAAAGACTTGCAAAGTTTTTTCTATTTTTATATTGTGAGGCAGCTCCATCAGACATAAATATCGCTTTTTTCAACTGTATTTTTGTTTTCAAAAAACTCATTAATTTGGCAATGAACACCTGAACCGCAACAGTATCATGATGGAGTACTTCCGATATTATGATGAAGCTGATATTCTTAAGTTTTCCAGATTCTGAATAGTAAACAACGAAGGGATGAATGGTGGCTTGACTATCATTCCAATAACTACACGAATCACAAATTGATAAAGACGTGTTAAAATGAGCTTGACTGTTCAATATTTTTAATTTTGCAATAACGTTTTCGTTTAATTTGCGTAAGCTTGATGAGCACCGATGATCAGGAAAGGGTTTACAGCACTTGGGCTTGGTGTATTCCATTTTCACTTTATTCGTCTTCACAAAATGCAAACTGTTACTAACACTTCTGGAGAAGTGCATTCGTATTTATATACGGAAACAGATATTATGGGTTACCCAGGAGGTAGGTAGCTTACTTTACAAACAGTTGTTATTAGTAAACTAGTAGGTAGTGTTGCACGACAAACATACGTGTAGGTAAGCTAAGGTACAGCGCCTGAGTTATTTATCCAATCGTTTTGTTGTCAAAGAATGAACTGTATATTTTTTATCAAGCTTTCCAATGAACGCATATTTTTTGCTGGAGAACCACGGACAAATTAAGAAAAACGTGTATTTTCATAAATATTAATAATTTTTCGAACTCTAATTTAGAATAACTCGAAAACCGATGCCTTTAGAATGTTAACTACCAAGAGCTTTTTGATCTCAAACAACTTTCTGCATCTTTTAAAATCATCAGAATACAAATATTCTGAAAAATGTTTGAATTAGAATTTTTATTAAAAAAATTAATCTACCATAAAAAAATATTTTTCATTTCTCCATCCTGGACTTTTTTTAAAAGTTGCGTTTTAACGTCAAGTTTCTTTAAAAAAAAAAAAATTCAACTCTTTTTTTTTAATTGAAATTTAATATTTATTTTTAATTTTTTTTGGTCAAAAAAAATTTTTTTTGTACAGTGTATATTTTTTGTATGATGCATTTTGTATTCCCTGCAACTCATTCGCAGACAGTTTTTCTATACAACGAACGGTTTCTGGGCCACAATGCTTCGAATAAAACCTATGCCAAAAGGCATACGCCCTTTTAGAATGTAACTCATGGGTGTAAAAAATCGCTCCATCTGTGGAAAATGCTCAGTTTGCTGAGCCAAAAACGTGTGCAAAGTTTCATTCAAATAAAAAATGGTCGATATTCGACCATCGGTGATTTGGCGCGATCTTGCTCACTAGCTACTACGCTCATTTAAGTATTGAGCATCTACGCTCGCTGACACATATGCGGCAAAATTCGAACTACCGTGATCCATCATCAGGGATGCCAGATATACAGACAAATCTGTATTATACAGATTTTCTGTATAGCGATACAGACACGCATGAGCTTACAGATTTTCCACAGACATTTAACAGAAAAGAGATATTACTCATAATACATAACCGTTTCTCCAGTATACACAAAAAACGAAAGTCTCTATATACTGCAGCTGTTGCTGGAAAAGTTAAATTACGAACTGTACACTTTGCTGAACATATTAATCTTGCATCTCTAGCATACCCAGCAAACAAATTGGTTCATATAAGTCGCGCTCAACTCTGTAAAGTGAACCCTTTTTTTCCTCTGTGTGGACTCATCACTGCGACCAGAGACATTTTGATCTATTGTGATATTGCCCAGGTGTTTTCTGTACTCTGCACTTCATATTATTGGCAATATCACTATTGAAGTGAATGATACGCTTTTTTCATTCATATCCGTGCTTGTGTGTGAAAGTTTACCCTTTCGTTTCAAGCTTACTGCTCTACTATACCGAGCCTCCTTCTATCCTACACTCTGAAAAATACGCACGTAAAATCCACCTGAAAAATCACGTAAGTGACTGACCCTAAGAAAATCTGCCATTTTACGTGACGTTAATAATTTTCACCTAAATTTCACGTATGATTCACTGTCAACTCACGTACAACCGGTAGATGGTTTCAGCGCGTTGGTATTTGTATTTTTTTAACTCAGTTAGTGTTAGTGGTTTGACGTTTCCGACAACGTTATTTACGTGAATTTTTAGTATGCAAAAAAGTCAATATGGCGGACAAAGGACTCCTGAGCTGCTCCAGCTAAATCAATATTGTAAAACACGCAATGTAAGTAGCCAGAATAAAATTCATATTAACAAAAAAACCTAAATTAATCCACCTAGCGGTCAGACTCAGCCTTTCTCATTCAAACATATTATTTGTAAAAATAAATTTACATGTATGCTTAAATCCAATAAATGTTTATCCACTCTTTGGGTTCTAAAATATTGATGTTGTAATTAAAGTATAAAATATGAAATTTGACGTTATGTTAGTACTTAAGAAATAGCGAAATAAAAGCAATGACTCTTAATTTCGAACAATTTAATCACGAGCGATACCGGGAACGTTCAGATAGTACGATACCACATTTAAATCATGTTGAGGCCATATATATTGATCGAAGCAGGTAAAGTGTTGAATAGTCTTTGAATTTCTTTTCTTTCTAAAACTTTTAAACAGCATATCAAATTGTTATGAAGTTTGTTATTTGTAAGTTTGAGAGATGACTCATTTGTATGACACTGGTTGTGTTCAAATAAGTCGTGTAATACTTGAGATAATAGACTTTCGTTGTTTTACAAATTAAAACATAACGCTTGCTTAAGTTCGATTACAATCAAATGAAAAGGTAACGTATGGGGCAGCCAAACTTTGAAACCACGTATTCAATCATAATTCATCAGTTAACCCTCAACTAGCCCGTTCATCTGATATCAATATTGTTCAAATCGGTTGTGTAGTTTCTAAGATAATGAAGTTTCGTGATTTTCACATTTCGGTACATTACAGACGAAGTTACAGTCCGATTACTGCAAAATTCAATAGGGTGTTATGAGGTAGGTAGACCTTTTATTTGATACTAATTCTGTGGAAATCGGGTCTGAGAAATATGAGTAAGTCCAAGTAAGTTGTCTTGGAATATGTTTCTTTTCATAGCTGGATTTCACATTTTTAAACATAACAGGCAAAGTAATAATCCGTTTGTAAAAAAAAATCATTAGGGTCTTATGGGGCAACAAGACCTTTCATATGACACTAATTTTATAAAAATCGGGCCAGCCATCTCTGAGAAACATGAGTGAGATTAAATAGTCTCCAGAACACGTTTCTTTCCACATGTTCCATCTTCATAAAATTCAAAAGTTAAGGGTTTTTAAGGTAGCCCGTTCATTTGAAACTAATTTTAATCAAATCAGATGTGTGGTTTCTGAGATATTGATGTTTCGTGATTTTTACACTTTGATACATAACCTCTAAACTAGAAATCAGATTACAATAAAATTCAATAGGGTCTTATAGGGCAACTAGACTTTTCATTTGCAATTAATTTCATTGAAATCTGTTCGGTCAGACCATCTCTGAGAATAGTGAGTGCGAAAAAAGGTGCACATACACACGTACACACCCACACACAAACATATACACCTATACATGCTTATATGCAGAAAATGCTCGATTCGTCTAACTGAGTCGAGTAGTATATGACATTCGGCCATTTCAATCATTTTTGTACCTTTTAATTAGCCAGTGATCGTTAGGAGAAAGTCAATATGTTTACTTTCATTATGTGGTTTCACATTTTCATGAACAACGGACAAAGTTACAATCCGATTGCAATGAAATTCAATAGCAACCTATGGGGCAACTAGACCTTTCATTTGACACTAATTTTTTGAAAATCGGTTCAGCCATCTCTGAGAAAAATGAGTGAGTTTAAACAACCTCAGGATAACTTTTTTTTACATAACTTTTGAACCATATGTTCAATCATTACGAAATTCAAAAGTTAAGTGTTTGAAACCAATTTTATTAAAATCGGTTGTGTGGTTTCTGAGATATTGATGTTTCGTGATTTTTACATTTTGATACATAACCTCTAAGCTAAAAATCCGATTACAATGAAATTCAATAGCAACCTATGGCGCAACTAGACCTTTCATTTGCAATTAATTTTATGAAAATCGGTCCAGCCATCTCTAAGAAAAGTGAGTGAGAAAAAAAAGTTGCACATACATACACACACACACACACACACACATACATACAGAAAATGCTCAGTTCGTCGAAAGGGGTCGAGTGGTATATGACATTCGGCCATTGGGACCACTTTTATACCTTTGGTTTTTCCAGTGATTGCTATACCTTTCTAGGCGAAAGGCAAAACATATAAATCTTTTGAATTTTCAGTTGGTGAATTCTTTCCGGAACGATTGCAATCGTCAACAGTCAGTTTCGAGCAGAACACCTCCGGTACCAGCTGCGGATGAACAGTTGACAATCGTTCCGGCCAGTCCTGTTTCTCTCCTGTCGGAAATGTCGATTCGGAGCAACTTATTATTTTTTGATATTTGGAAATAAATTTTGTTTGTCATATGCGCCGTGTATTCTATTTACCTAAAGATCACGTGGATTCCATCTGAATAACACGTAAAAAGTACGTGAAAACCATGTGGGGTTTATGCGCTTAATTTATGGTTTCACCTAAATATCACGTAAAAAGGTTAAGTGAAAATCAGGTAACAATTACCTGACCAACACCTGGTTGATTGACACCAACACACAGACACATGGTCTGCTTTCGAGAAATCGGCAAAAGTTACGTGAAAAGAAGGTGGATAAGAATCAGTCACTTTCCCCGGTAAATTTTACGTGCATTTTTTGCAGAGTGTACCAATATCGCCAAATTTCAATTTCCTGAACTGAGGCTACACCTAACGTTCCTCTCTGGCCGGGTTTATTCTAAGAGGGACTTATTATGTCAAGAGGAAGGAGTCTTATAGAAACCTCGTTCCTCGTGCCAATATCGCCAATTACAATTCCCTGTAGAGGATAAATATTCCTGAGATCAGTTTTATTATAAGAAGGACTTTATTTTGTCAGGAGGAAGGAGTGTTATCGAAACCTCGTTCCTCCTACCAATACCGCGTCACAATCAATTCCCTGAAGAGGCACTCAATGCCACACCTCTGGTCAGTTTTATTATAAGTAGGACTCATATTTTTGTCAAAAGGAAGGAGTCTTATCGAAATCTCGTTCCTCCAGCCAAGACCGCGCCATAATTACAATTCTCTGAAGAGAACTATTATACGTTACTCAGAACAGTTTTATTATAAGAGGGACTTTTTTTTGCTAAGAAGAAAGGCAGCAAGGGTACTATAGAATTCAGCTTGAGGGAAGGGTATGTAGTGGACAGCCTGAGAATAAACCCATGTTAAAGTCCTTTGACAACCAATTGGCCTGATTCTACTAAGATTCGAACCCACGACCACTCGCATATCAAAGCGGACTCTGTAACCTTGCGGCTACGAAGTTCCCCTAAGTGAACTCTTATTTGGTAAAAATGACCATATATGATGTATGGAATGCGCTTATGTGTACAAATCTGTAGGCCATTTACGTACATTGTAAAAAAAATTGTTGCGATTTTGTATAACTTCTCATGATAATTCAAATGGCCTCATTCAACTTTTAATTGCATTCTATACGACTTAGAGGATTGACGCATTTTACGATTTTATATGATACGTTGAATGGCTTCATATATAACATAATTTTGCGTTTTATAGGATTTAAATTTTATACGACACAAAAAACCCGCCCGCCGCCTTGAAGCATTGTCTTCATTATAAATACTAACATAGCGAACTTGAACAACCACGCTCGACGCCTGGGTTAGAATCCCACCGCCGACATAGGTGTCGATGGTTGTGAGGTGGCGTGATCCACTCACAACCAACCCAACTGGTCTAGATTCAATCCTAGCCGACACCGGGAGATTTTCTGAGGCGAAAAATCTCTGGGATCACGCCTTCCATCGCTTAGGAAGTAAAGCCGTTGGCGCCGGTCCTTTAATAAACGGGTCTTGAGTTAGGGACCTGGGTGTGGAGTCGCCTCCCTGGGCGTCGGTAATTGGCCACAACAGTGGCGGAAATAGACCGACGGAAAATAAGCGAGAATAAAAAAAAAATAGCACAACGTCATTACAAGTGCAAACTAAACAAACCATCATGGCTAATTACATCAAAATACGTTTAAAATTGTACTGCTTTTGAACATTTCGGCTTTCAAAATGTTATTTTCACATTTATTCAGGTATGTTAGGGCTGTGTCTAGCAGGATTTTTTTTTGAAATTTCAAATTAAACGAATATAAATTTTATATACTTTGAAATGCCCTATACATACTGTATACCACATTTAAATTTAGAGCAACTCTAAGGAAAAGCATTCAAGAAAAAAAAGTTTAATAACTCTGAGTAGATTGATGTTAGGGCATATACGTAGAAGAGTTTTTCCTCAACAACCCTGAATTACTCCCAACAAAATAACCAATTACTCCCAATAAAAAACCAATAATAGTATAATCCGTCTTATAACTAAAAAGGAAGGCAAATCAAAAGAAAACGAAAAGCAGAATGGAAAAAATACAACAGATCAATTGTAATAAATTCACCTCCGGAACAAATATGTACTCGGCTGGTAATATACATTTACTGCTTTGCCATTGTGGATTGACACTCATCCAAAGGTTAGACAAGCAACAGCAACCGATAAAAAAAAATATAACAAAGTATTCCTTTTACACACAATATCCAAAAACGTTGCCAGCAAACCGGGTAACTTTCAAACAATGGGAGGGCCGATTTGGGAGAGGCTCAATTGGATAAATTGATTCCGAATACAAAGTGTAATGTTTAGCACCAAATATATGGCGCGCACATGCACGCACGAAATGTGTATGCTTGCCAAATATCATTCAAAGGATAACACCAACAACACCGAACATGGCTTCGGCGATTGAATAACATCCATTAAAATGTTGTTTGAGTACAGATTGTGTAATGTTGTTTAGTTTCAACAGAAAACATTCGCAATGAAATTACGTGGTACGACTTTATGCGTAACGTTCGTGTTTTGCATTCGTGTGTAGTAAACACTCACCGATTGGCACGCGATTTCCTGTCCGTTGATAAACTTACCCGGGCTAACGGCAAAAGTAGTTGTTGAATGAATACTAAACACTGTCAGCCTTATAAGTTATTTTGGTTTTCTGTTTTTTTTTTTGCCAGGAGGTGAAAAAATCATATTAGCAATGTAGCTCTGCTACATTTTGTTGGTCGCTTTACACGGTTCCGAGCATAACGATTCCTCATCAGTCGAAAGGATTTTTTTTGTAAGTTGTGGTCAAAGTGATAAAGGCATCACAGAGAAACAACTTTGTGTTTATTTAAAAGTAAATATGAAAGAAAAAAATATAAGAACCAAAATAATATGGCTGACCTTAAACAATCTCAATATTTTTTGTGTTTTTTTTTACTGTTTTTCACCAAAGTGCATGATTAAAGGGTATTTGTTCTATTATTTATCTCATTAGGCTGACGTTAACGAAGAATGCACGGATTAAACATGAAACTTTCACGCAATAGATAAACAAAATCCACTTAGGGGCCATCCACATACCACGTGGACAGATTTTTAACGATTATTCAATTGAGTTCCCATGTTGTATGAGATGAATGTATAGGCTGAGATGAATAATGGAACAATTCCCCTATGCGGAAGATCTTTTCGAATATAAAAATAATTTTATTGTGTGTGATAGGTGTTAAATTAAGAAACCCATTTTATTTTGAAGCCACTCATGAGGAGACTCTTTTAAATATTTTTCAGAATTATGACGCAATCTAAGCACAAATATCGTTCAATGCAATGGTATTTCAAAGCGGTTGATTTTTTGCGTTGGAATCCGTCTTTCTCCGAAGGACGTATTTGTATGAAATAACACACTCAATTACCCTAGCGCCGCAATTGTTCTGTATACAACTAACGGTTGACTGCAAAGCCTGTTTTGAATGCGGGAAAGGTCAAATCCCGAAGCCCGAATACGGTATCCCGGGCTTTGCTTATTTAATGTTTTTCAAAACAGCCTCGGGTTCACATTAGGTACGGGACTACTTCAGTAGGGCATAGATGAAGAACATACTTCAGTAGGGATTTTCTGCAGCATTCTAATGCAAAAACCTGTCGAAGTAGTCCCATACCCAACATAGGCACATCAACAACATCTGTGAAAAAACTGTTGAATGTATCTGATTCCTCACCCCAATTGAATTTTTAGGATTGCCGTTAGCTATTTTTTGTTGTTGAAAGAGACTGGATCCACTGCTACCATTATTTCAAACTAGAAGTGACTCCTGTTATCCAGATTATCTGGAAGAGACCTAGCAGCTAAGTATTATTAGTACAGGACAATTGCACGACTAGCTTACGATTCAACCGGGACTAGCAGTCTTGTCCAAGATGGTATTGTTTCTCAAAGCCATCTGGGAATTAATGTGAACTATTATAGTTGAAGTCATACCTATTTTTCATATTGTCATTTATATTTTGTTGGACGGTGAAGCCGTCCAAGAATATCTAGTAGCTATCAACAATACCTTTCAAATGCAGCTAAAAGCATCCGCCTATGAAACATATTTTCTGAGCGTTTCAGAAAGCTTGTGGAAAATAAAATTTTACTTAAACTCTGGAACTTACTACTAGAATATCATGGTATATAATTATATAAAGTTTTTCAATTCATTTTAAGTCAGTAAAACTTTGTTATATTGGAAAACTGTGCATGAAAGACGTTACTGTAAAATTTAGCACAACAGTAAACACGAATATCATCTCGAACAACCTTTTGAAAAGCAATTACTGTGAAATGAATAAGTGTGTCAAATTCTCATGGCTCTTATTACTGCAAAGATAATTGAAATTTTCATTCCACTTCCGAAGAAATTTATGGCATATTTCTGAGAGGAACATAACTAACGATGACGTTTGCTCGTCTGCTACTGATACTGAAACTCTAAGAGTTATAAAGTTACAAATCGAATGATTCATTTCAGAATCCACATCAGCTCCCGATGGTAGACTCTATCAGGTTATTATTTCTTCGGAAGCCGGTAGATATATGCCTTTCACATTCTCATATGTGTATACGCTTGAGCTTTGGCTTGTAGTTGTAATAAGAGCAGTTATGAGGAAAAACAATAAATCGGATGTCACGTATTTTCTGTCCTGACTATTGCTGATTTCAAATTGTAGCATGGATTCGATTTAACCGAAAAAAAAGTTGCTAAGTAACTAAGAATTGATCAGAGAATATTGTTAATATTTTGAAGTGTGTTCTCAAACTATAGAAATTTCAGTAATTTGATAGTCATCTGAATTTAATGAAAACAAATAGTATAGATACCAGTGTTAAAACTAATTGTTTGAATTGCTTTAAATTTAACCAAAAGTGAAAAATCGTGTCGAGCAATCGAAATCTTAAAGTGGCATGTTTTTCCGCCGTTTTCTGCCAGAATTGGAACCCAGCTACTGGGGTCGGTCTTGATAGTACACTTTCCAATAACGAATCTAGACAGCAGCCCTGTGTGAAGACGGATGATTGAGCAGTGGAGCCAGAATACGTTCGTCTTGAATTTATACAGTGATTGGTTTTCTCTTTCCGCAAGCATAGAATGCGAATGAAAAGTTTTGCTTCGTTGGTATTTTTCCAGTGCAGAGCATCGGAACGAGCCTTTGAATTCGGTCGGTGGTTGCAGATTGCAGCTTTTCATCAGCAGTGATGAACTGCAACCTTGGTATTCTTTTGCTAGTCTTGCTAGCGTAAGCTCAATGATGGTATTTTCGATTGGAAACCGGTTTGATGGAAACCGATACATTTCGTGCTCGATATACCTCGAGTGGGATACGTATTTTGGTTGGGGTTCACTGACAAGCGGGGGTTGAAATGGATTCGAACAAAAAATTTTAGATGTGGGTGCCACAGTTCAATTTTTGAACCTTTGTCTGTGGCTAATTGGCTCAGACCTCTTCGGTTCAGATTTTTTTTTTAATTTGGCGGTTTATCGCCAATAATAGAATTCTGAGAAAACATTGAGTTGTCTCCTTTAAAGATTGCTCTACCGGTCTCATGTAAAGATTATAAGGTTGTGGGAAGATGGTTGGTAGATATAGTTTGACAGTTGACTTCGTCAAGACGATAGTGAGGAGAAGCCGGTGTATACTCTGTTTAGCAGAGCTTTAAGAAATGAACCAAACTACACAATGTCAGTTATTGAAACTACTGCTTTGTGCTGCACTCTATATCTATTGTCGCTCATATCGATTATAGAAACAGTAATGGTAACATAGCAGGGTTTTCCATACGAAACTGTCGAATGTTTTTCATTGAGAAAAATTATTTTTTGGAACAAAATGGCAAAACAAACTATGCCAGCATGATTCACGTTCCAACTAGCCAAACCGCAACCATTGCCATCGCCAACGTTGTCGTTATCGTTTCGTTGTTGGTTAGTTCGCCATGGATAAAGCTAAAAGAAAATGCCATCCAAAAAACTGTAAACCACACAGCTCGGTGGGCACAAACAAAATGAAAGAAAAACGTCTCCACTAGCGCACCTCTCACCGACTAAATCCCGAACGGATTTACTAGCGACCGAGCAGCGAGCCCACACCCGTCGACATCCGGTAAATTGAGCCGTTCTGCCGTCCGAACTCTGGCCCGTTTGTGGCAGCTTTCCTGAACAGCAGCAACGTCATCATCATTTAACGTATTGGATGTTGTCGTCGATATAGAGCAGGTATATGTGGATTCTCGGTCATCTTTTTCGATTGCAACAGAGCGCAGAATGACTCTGACAATATTTTATCCAATCGGTTGCCTCCTGTTCACGGTTATTCGAATCGATGGCTCGTTTCTTTTGTATAAGTGGGAAGCTTAGGCTGTGATCGGTTGCAAAGGGCTGTACCATCACGTATCGAATTCTTATTCTATTCATTCATATGCTACACCTTCCCGCTGCTTTCGCAGGAAAATGTCTTCAAATGATGTTCCATGGAAACCCGTTGAAGCTTTCATGAAAGAGATTCATAAGGTACTTAATAGAAGAGACTACCAACTTTAAAAGGAACACCTTTTTCACTCTAAAAACACAAATTTTTTCACTTAAATCAAACTTAATATCTTAAATACAGAATGAGTCAAATGAAAAAAAAAATTTTTTTTTGTATTATTCAAACAAGTTATTTTTTCGATAAAAAGCTGTTTGAAGAAGGCTCTGAAGGATTTTACTGAGTAAATGAATTGGTGGCAGTTTTGGCGCCCCTAACCAGCTCGGAAGTTCGCCAAAAGTCCGCAGAGTAATTGCTTTCCGGGTGCGTTGCTTCTAGGAAAACGTGAATTCCGGGCGGTTAATCTGGCCGCGGGCACTTCTTTCAAGTACCACAACCACTACAGTGCCGGAGACAGAGCGGAACGGGGCAGCGGTTTTGTGCTATGTACTAGGAAACCAAATGAAGCGTGTCATTAGGTCGAGGCCTATTAATGACCGTCTATGCGTATTGAGAATCAAGGACAAATTTTTCAATTGCAGCCTTATCAACTAACGTGTCGATAAACGAGAAAACCGATGACGTAAAGGAGGAGTTTTATGAGCTCTTCGAGAAAACTTATGGAGAGTGCTCACAACACGACAAAAAGATTTTCATCGGAGATATGAACGCACAAGTCGGGCGAAAGGAGTTTTTTCGCCCCGTTATTGGTAGGAAAAACCTTCACTCTACCACCAACGACAATGGCTTGAGGTAGGTAAACTTCACCGCTGCTGGAGGAATGGCCATCTGTAGTACCCGTTTCGGACGTCTGATCATTCGAAAGCACACCTGGAGAGCAGCCAATAGAGAGGCCTGCTCCCAGATCGACCACATGCTGATCGACGGCCGGCACTTTTCAGATGTCAAAGAAGTGCGGTCCTTCCGAGGGCCAAACATTGACGCGGATCACTATCTCGTGTTAGGCAAGATTCGCGCCCGGCTTATCAGTTATCAGAGGAAGGAGTTACTGCAGAGTATACCCGGAAAGTTAATAGACGACTCGGTATACCGGCTGGGGTGGACCTGAACGAGCAGCGGAAGCACATTTATGGTCAGGTAATCTTGTGACGCGTCAGATGTGGGAGAAATACCAGGAGGCAGGAGCTGGAGGCTTCATCGCCGTAAGAAACGTGAGCACTACGATCGCGTCCTCGCGGACACATCATCATACTTCACCAGGCACGACACGAGAAACTTGAATAGAACGATCAATGGAATCACGAACCGGACCATGCCAGTATCTGCCATGTGTAATGAAAGGAAGGGGTACCTGATTACCAAGAAATCGAAGGTGGCCAGGTGTTGGAAGCAATATTTTGAAGTGGTGTTGAACGGTAAGGATGAAGAACCGTCGAGAGAAACAGGATAGAAATTTGGGAAGACGAATGAGCTGCGGACCCACCAACATTGGATGAGGTGGAGAATGCTTGCAAAGAGCTGAAGAACAAAGCCGCTGAAAAGCGGCTGTGTAGCGCAATTCGCCAGATTATCCTAAGCGTATAGTCCGAAGAACAACTACCTACGGACTGGTTAGAAGGACTCATATGCCCTCTCTACAAGAGGGGACATAGACTCGACTGTAGTAATTATCGAGGCATAGCACAAGTGGAGGCTACGGGCAACCCTTGGACTACTGTAGAGGGTAGGAGGCGTCGGGAAGGTGCGACGCGCCAAGACGGCGGAGTGGCCAGAGGACCGAAAAAGGTCAAAAAGGTGCGGAGTAGGGGTGATGCCCTCATACTCAAGACGGACGGGTCGAAATGCTCAGAAGTCTTGAAGAAGATGAGGGGGAAACCCAGCTCAAGGATCTGGGGGCGGATGTGCGGAGTATCCGCCGATCTCGCACTGGCGAGATGATACTTGAGCTCCGGAAGGACGCCAAGAACAAGGGGGCTACCTATAAAACGGTGGCTGAAAAGGTCCTAGGGAAGGAGGTGCAAGTGCGGGCACTCACCTCAGAGGTGACTCCAGCTTAAAAACCTGGACGAAATCACCGAGAGGAGCGAAATTGCACAAGCCCTCAAAGCGAAGTGCGGGGTGGAGGTGGCTAAGGAGTCAATCCGCCTCCGCAAAGGTCTGGCGGGGACCCAGATAGCTACCTTCCGACTACCGTCGGCGGTTGCTAACCTGGCCCTGAAAGAAGGCAAGTTGAAGGTCGGCTGGTCTGTATGTCCTCTGGGCATACATTTGCATAGACATTTGCTTCCGGTGCTTTGATGGTGGACATAAGTCCTGGACCTGCAAGGGTCCCGATAGGAGCCAGTTGTGCAGGCGATGTGGAGGTGCAGGCCATAAAGCGAAGGACTGTGGGGAGTCTCCCAAGTGTAAGGTATGTTCCGGGAAACGGGACGCCAAACACTTTATGGGAGGCCCCAGGTGCCCAGCCGGTGAGCCGGCTGCGAAACCACGGGCGTAAGGGTGACGCAACTGAACCTGAACCATTGCTTCGCGGCTCAGCAGCTGCTACACTAAGCAGCCACTGAGTCGTTGTCGGACATCGCCATCATATCGGACCCCTACCGCATCCCTCCCGGAAACGGTAACTGGGTTGCAGATAAGTCCAGTATGGCGGCCATATGTACGAAGGGCAAGTTCCAGGTTCAGGAGGTTGTCTCAACCTCAGAAGAAGGGTACGTAGTTGCTAAGGTGAACGGAGTGTTCTACTGCAGTTGCTATGCTCCGCCACGTTGGTCTACCGAAAGGTTCACTCTGATGGTCAAACTCCTATCCATGGAGCTAACGGGCCTAACGCCGTTGGTGGTGGCGGGCGACTTCAACGCTTGGGCTGTTGAGTGGGGAAGTCATTTCACGAACCAGAGGGGCCAGATCTTGTTGAAGGCTTTGGCAAAGCTCAACCTAGATCTGGCCAACGTTGGAAACAAAAGTACATTTAGCAGAAATGGCGCGGAGTCGATCATCGACGTGACGTTCTCCAGCCCAAGACTGATCAAGAACTGGAGGGTAGACGATGGCTACATTAATAGCGACCACCAGGCGGTCTGTTATAGTGTAGACAACAACGAGAGGTGGCAAGCGACGAGTAGGGCCAACACTCCGTTCGCCCGTGGGTGGAAGACATCGCATTTTGATGCCGAGGTATTTGAAGAGGCAATTAGACGAGAGCGCGAGGGGGGCAGTCGGCTTCGCCCGACGCCTGACCAACTAATTGCTATGCTATCTCGGGCGTGCGACGCCACCATGCCTAGGACTCGCCAACCTAGGAATGGGAAGCCACCGGTCTACTGGTGGACTGACGAGATAGCGGACCTTCGCAGTGCGTGCCTCCGTGCGAGACGGAGGATGCAGCGTGCGTGAACAGACGAACAGAGGACAGAGCGCCGCGCAGCATTCAGTTCTGCCAGATCGACGCTGAAGAGTGCGATTAAGGCCAGCAAGAGGGCCTGTTTCGATAGGCTATGCGCGAGTGCCAATACGAACCCGTGGGGTGACGCCTACAGGATCGTAATGGCCAAGACCAAAGGCGCGCTGGCACCTGCAGAGCGATCACCAGCGATGGTGGAGCGAATCATCGTGGGACTCTTTCCGCGCCACGAGCCAAGTCCTTGGCCTCCGGCGGTCGAGTCCCACGTGCGACGTTCCAGTATCTCAGACACAGACCAGGGATGGTCGGCCAACCTACCGAGCATCCAATCCGTGGGCGACGACAGCCGTGTAGAGGTTTAGGAGGAGGCAAGGGTTACGAATAAGGAACTCATTGTGATCGCCAACTCTCTAAAGGTGAGCAAGGCACCGGGACCGGATGGCATCCCTAACCTGGCAATCAGGCTGGCGATAAAAACGGCCCCCGGGCTGTTTCGAGTAGTCATGCAGAGGTGCCTGGATGACTGCCTCTTTCCGGATAGGTGGAAGCGGCAGAAATTGGTCCGACTACCGAAGGCTGGGAAACCACCAGGTGACCCATCGGCATATAGGCCTATCTGCCTGCTAGACACGACGGGATTATCCTCAACAGACTGGTGAGGTACACAGAGGGTGTAAGCGGTCTGGCAAGCAACCAGTTCGGCTTCCGGAAGGGCAGGTCCACGCTGGATGCCATCGCCTTCGTCACCAAGACGGCGGAGATAGCGCCCCAGTGCAAGAGAAGGGGAATACGCTATTGCGCAATCATCACGCTTGACGTGAAGAATGCGTTCAATAGCGCCAGTTGGGACTCCATAGCGCTCGCGCTCAGGAGCATCCACGTACCGGTGTCGCTGTACAAGATTCTGGAAAACTACTTCCAGAATCGAGTACTGGTTTACAACACAGAGGAGGGTCAGAAGTGCGTCCCAATCACCGCCGGGGTTCCGCAAGGTTCAATCCTGGGTCCGGTGTTGTGGAACGTCATGTATGACGGGGTGTTGAAACTAAAGTTTCCTGTAGGGGTTGTGATCGTCGGCTTTGCAGACGATATAACGCTAGAGGTTCACGGCGAGTCGATCGAAGAGGTCGAGTTGACGGCTGCGCATTGCATAAGGAAGGTCGAGGACTGGATGCGCTCCAGGAAACTGGAGCTCGCGCACCATAAGACGGAGGTCACGGTTGTGAACAACCGTAAATCAGAGCAACAGGCGGTGGTCAGAGTCGGAGACTGCACCATCACCTCAAAGCGATCGTTGAAGCTCTTGGGAGTTATGGTCGACGACAAGCTCACGTTCGGGAGCCACGTCGACTATGCCTGTAAGAGGGCCTCATCGGCTATTGCAGCACTATCTCGTATGATGTCCAATAGCTCAGCGGTCTATGGCAGCAAGCGAAGACTTCTTGCCAGCGTGGTTTCGTCCATACTTAAGTATGGTGGGCCAGTATGGTCCAGAGCGCTAGGTACTAACAGTTACCGCGGTAAACTGGAAAGTACCTACAGGCTCATGTGCCTGATAGTTGTGAGTGCGTATCGTACGGTGTCATACGATGCAATCTGTGTCTTGTCCGGCATGATGCCTATCAGCATCGCCATCAAGGAGGACAGAGAGTGTTTCGACCAACGTGACACGTGAAGCATACGAGGCATGGTCATTCTCGATGCTCCGTTGGCAGAGGGAATGGTCTAATTCCACAAAGGGCAGATGGACGCACCGACTTATACCGGAGATATCCGGCTGGGTCAAGTGGTGAACATGGCGAGGTGAACTTCCACCTGACACAGATCCTGTCAGGCCATGGTTGCTTCAGGCAATATCTGCACAGGTTCGGGCACGCGGGGTCCCCCATGTGTCCCGAGTGCGTGGAAGAGGAGGAGACTGCAGAGCATGTCTTCTGCGTATGTCCCCTTTTCGTAAGAGCGAGGAGCAACATGATGGCTGTGAGCGGGCCTGGCACTACTTCGGACAATCTTGTTCGGAGGATGTGCGACGACCCGGACATCTGGAACGCGGCCTGTGCGGCCGCCTCCCAGATTGTCCTGGAGCTACAACGTGTGTGGCGGGTCAATCACCAACACGCCAGTAGTAGCTAACTACCAGTCTCTAGGTAGTCAGCTAGGAGGTTATAAGAGTAAAGAGGGTGCATCATGCACAAAAGCTACTTCCCGACGTAATACTTAACCGTAGTTCCGGGAAGACCAGGGCTGGAGACTGGAGGGGTTTTAGTGGGTCGGAACAGGGATCAGTAGGTGTCTGGGAGAGTGTAACTACCCCAGCATCTCTCCCCTAGTCTCATCCCCACACCCTGAGTTCTCTTCTCAGGTGTCTGTTTGCAGATTTCCCCGCCACCTTTGAAAAAAAAAGGCATAACCCTCCTCAATTCCGCTTACAAAATTCTCTCCCGTATCCTGTTCCAGCGACTGAGGGCGTTTGCAGGAAGCCTTTGTTGAAGAATACCAATGCGGTTTTCGAGTGGGACGATCTAAAACGGACCAGGTGTTCACCTTGAGACAGATCCTCGACAAGTGTCGTGAGCACAACTTGCATACACATCATTCATTGACTTTAGGGCGGGTAGCCGTAGAACAGTTGAGGAGGCCTTCACGGCTCACAGAAGGGAAGCTGCGAGAATTGGACTCACCATAAACACTGCCAAAACGAAGTACATGGTGGCTGGCAAAAAGCGTGGTAATTCTGCGGGTGTTGGTGCTGCAGTGGGGATGGATGGGGATACTTTCGAAGTGGTCGACGAATTTTTTTTTCTTCACATAACATTTATTTGACACGGCACAAATACAATTTAATGTTTAACGGCGCCAATTATATCTGATGACTTAAAAACTAAAGCAAATTTTTTATCCTCGCTGCCGACTACGAGCTGAAATTAAGTCTAACTTAAAACTAGCATGGGATTTCCAATCAGTGTTTTGTTGTTCAATGGTCGTCTGATAATCGTCGAATGGCATGTATGGATTCGTTCTGCTGAGCCACGATGTCGTGAGTTGGGACAGAGGCTCGTAGTCCTTGGGTCCTGGTTCTGTTGTGCGGGGTCTGGTTGCTGGTTTTGTGCTTAAGGTTCAAACGTGTTCTTGTCGTTTTGTTGGGTGTAGACGGAGGGGATAGGACTAAACTGGGGCGTGGATGGATTTCAGGAAAACGTATATAAGGGACATGTAGGATAGGTCACGGCTCGCCAAGACATCACGAACAGGAACAGCCGGCTGTCTACCCTCGGCCTGCAGGGAAGCTATTAATTTAGACCTGGCGTCACGGTGTACAGGGCATGACCAAACCACATGCTCTATGTCGTGAT
This sequence comes from Wyeomyia smithii, assembly GCF_029784165.1. Lineage (NCBI taxonomy): Eukaryota > Metazoa > Arthropoda > Insecta > Diptera > Culicidae > Wyeomyia > Wyeomyia smithii. The sequence continues at coordinate 139,320,768 of NC_073694.1, read as the reverse complement.
AACCTTCACCACAGGCACAGATACCACTTTCCCCGAGCCCAACACGACGGAGGAGCGCGTCAAATCTATAGTGATTGGACATAAGCCGGGACATCACGCAAATGAAATCCCGACCTACATCCAACCCCTTGAACCACGGGTTCGTCGATACTTTGGGGATTATGGAATGTAACCACCTTCCCAATTCCCCTCTGGTCCAAGCATTTTGCCAACTGATGATCGTATTCTGACGTACAAGTGCGAAAAATTCATTAAAGGCAATTGGTCTTTCATAAATATCACCGTTTGTTGCGCCCACCTTAGCCAAAGAGTCCGCTTTCTCATTACCCGGTATCGAGCAGTGAGAAGGGACCCACGCTAAGGTAATCTGAGTAGATTTTTCGGATAAAGCACTCAGATGTTCCCGTATTTTCCCCAGGAAATACGGAGAGTGCTTAACATCTTTCATCGATCGGAGAGCCTCAATGGAACTGAGACTGTCCGTAAAGATGAAATAATGGTCCGTGGGCATTTTTTCGATAATCCCTAGGGTGTACTGAATTGCAGCTAATTCTGCGACGTAAACAGAAGCAGGATTATCGAGCTTATGGGAGACGGTTAAATTGTTATTGAAGATACCGAAGCCAGTGGACCCATCAAGAAGTGATCCGTCAGTGTAGTACATATTGTCGCAGTTGATGTTTCGATATTTATTGGAAAAAATTTTAGGGATCTGCTGCACGCGTAAATGATCCGGGATTCCACGAGTTTCTTCTATCATGGATGTATCGAAAAACACAGTAGAATCAGAAGTATTTGATAAGTCGACACGATTTGGAATATTCGAAGAAGGGTTAATATTTTGGGACATGTGATTGAAATACAATGTCATAAAACGGGTTTGAGAATTAAGTTCGATTAACCTTTCAAAATTTTCAATCACGGGACGGTTCAAGACCTCACATTTGATTAGAATACGAGAAGACAGGCTCCAGAAGCGGTTTTTCAATGGTAGTACTCCAGCTAAAACCTCCAAACTCATCGTATGGGTCGACTGCATGCAACCTAAGGCGATACGCAAACAACGATATTGTATTCGCTCCAGTTTGATCAAATGTGTGTTTGCTGCGGAGCGGAAGCAGAAACACCCGTATTCAATAACAGACAATATCGTTGTTTGGTAAAGCCTTATAAGGTCTCCTGGATGGGCTCCCCACCATTGTCCGGTTATTGTACGAAGAAAATTCACTCTTTGTTGACATTTTTTCATCAGATACCTCACGTGACAACCCCAGGTGCCTTTAGAGTCGAACCAGACACCAAGATATTTGTGTACCAAAACCTGAGAAATCGTTTTACCCATTAATTGTGTTTGAAGCTGAGCAGGTTCATGCTTCCTAGAAAAAACTACAATCTCAGTCTTCTCCGGAGAGAATTCGATACCTAGCTGTAAAGCCCAAGCAGACAAATTGTCCAAGGTATCTTGCAATGGTCCTTGCAAATCGGCAGCTTTGGCTCCTGTAACAGAGATTACACTGTCGTCTGCAAGTTGTCTTATCGTGCATGAATTTGCCAGACATTCGTCGATGTCATTTACATAAAAGTTGTAAAGAAGGGGGCTTAAACATGAGCCCTGGGGAAGACCCATGTAGCTAATGCGAAAAGTTGCCAAATCGCCATGCGTAAAATGCATGTGCTTTTCGGACAACAAATTGTGCAAAAAATTGTTCAAAATTGGAGAAAATCCTTGTCGGTGAAGTTTACCCGAAAGAATGTCAATAGAAACGGAATCAAAAGCCCCCTTAATGTCCAAGAACGCAGACGCCATTTGTTCTTTACGAGCATACGCCAGCTGAATATCTGTTGAAAGCAACGCAAGACAATCATTCGTCCCTTTGGCACGGCGGAAGCCAAATTGAGTTTCTGATAGTAGACCATTTGATTCGACCCAGTGGTCTAAACGACGGAGTATCATTTTTTCCATCAATTTCCGGATACAGGATAGCATTGCAATCGGCCTATAAGAGTTGTGATTAGAAGCTGGTTTCCCTGGTTTTTGGATGGCGATCACCTTCGCTTGCCTCCAATCCTGCGGTACAATGTTTTGCTCCAGGAACTTATTGAACAAGTTCAACAAGCGCCTCTTGGCATTGCCGGGTAGATTCTTCAACAAGTTGAATTTGATTCTATCTAATCCAGGCGCGTTATTGTTACAGGACAGGAGGGCAACTGAAAATTCTGCCATCGTAAAAGGTGATTCTATCGCGTCGTGGCCCGGAGACGCATCGCGAACAATATTTTGCTCAGGAACAGAGTCCGGACATACTTTCCTGGCAAAATCAAATATCCACCTACTTGAAGACTCCTCGCTTTCGTTGACCGTTACGCGATTCCGCATTCTTCGGGCTGTGTTCCAAAGAGTGCTCATCGATGTCTCCCTCGACGTCTCGTTCACGAACCGACGCCAATATCCACGTTTCTTTGCTTTAGCCAAGCTTTTAAGCTTGGTATCAAGCTCCGAATACCGTAAATAGTCGCCAGGTATACCTCCCGTCTGGTAGGCCTTAAACGCGTCGGATCTTTGCGTGTAGACATCGGAGCACTCTTGGTCCCACCACGGAGTGGGAGGCCGTTCTTTGATCGTTACGCCGGGATATTTCTTCGTTTGGGCTTGCAACGCGGCGTCGAGAATCAAGCCCGCGAGGAGGTTGTATTCTTCAAGTGGTGAATGATGTTGAATCGACTCGACCGCTTTTGAAATCATTTCCTCGTATAACTTCCAATCGACATTCCGTGTGAGGTCATACGGAATGTCAATTGGTCGCATGCGAGTTGACCCGTTAGTAAATGAAATAAGAATAGGCAGATGGTCGCTACCGTGAGGATCGAGGATTACCTTCCATGTGCAATCCAACCGTAGCGACGTCGAACATAAGGATAGATCCAAAGCGCTTGGGCGCGCTGGAGGTTTCGGGATACGTGTCATTTCACCGTTGTTTAAAATAGTCATGTCGAAGTCATCGCAAAGGTTATAGATTAAAGAGGAGCGGTTATCATTGTATGGGGAACCCCAAGCCACGCCATGAGAGTTGAAGTCTCCCAAAATCAAACGTGGCGAGGGAAGAAGTTCTATTAAATCAAAGAGCAGCCGTTGCCCAACCTGTGCTCTGGGGGGAATATATATTGAGGCAATACAAAGCTCTTTACCTTGTATTGTCATTTGACATGCGACAACTTCGATGCCTGGAATCGAGGGGAGGTTAATACGATAGAAAGAATAGCACTTTTTAATCCCTAAAAGTACTCCTCCATATGGGGTGTCTCGATCGAGGCGAATAATATTAAAATCATGGAAGTTGAGATCAATATTTGAAGTAAGCCAAGTTTCACAAAGGGAAAATGCATCGCATTTGTTTTTATTTATCAAAACTTTAAACGAATCAATTTTTGGTAAAATACTTCTACAATTCCACTGTAAGACAGAGATAGAATCCTTCATATACGCAGTTGAATTAGGCATCGAAGGATACAATCGCTGCAAGGAGAGGCCATTGGGCAGTCAACTGCTTCAAAAATGATCTAACTGTTGGGAGGAATGCTGTAAGAAAAATTTTAATTGGATCGGGTACATTGAAAGTTTCAAAAATCCAGTCCACAATGTCAGAAAATTTCACTAATCCAGAGTTTGTTTCATCAACTGGGAGTGTAAAAGGAGCAACTGGGGTTTTAGATGTTCCTGGCAGTGCTGGGAACTCCTTCTGGGACTTTAAATTTGCCAGCCCAGGAGGAGTTTGCTTCGGTTTTTCCGCAGCACTGTTTGGTTTGTTTGTAACCTTCATTTCACTTTGAGAAATCTTAGGACCTTTTCTGGGAAGTTTAGGAGAGGAAACACTTTTCCTCTTTCTAGACTCCCCAGGATTGGCGTAAGATGCTCCCGCTGGTGAATCGTCAGAATCGGTTTCCTCAGAGGGCAACAGATCGAAGGGGTTCGAAGTAACGGGAGAAGTGGTAACGGTCTTCTTCAGCATGTCAGCGTAGGAACGCTTTGAACGCTCTTTGAGAGACCGTTTTATTTTATCCCTGCGCTGCATGTACACCGCACATGTCGAGAGCTCATGCAGACTTTCTCCGCAGTGAATACACTTTTCAGCGTTAACACTGCAAGAATCTTCCGCATGAGACTCCCCACACTTGCCACAACGTGCCTTATTGCAGCAGTAGGCGGCTGTATGGCCTAACTGCTTGCAATTCAGGCAGTTCATGACGCGGGGCACGTAGAGCCTCACAGGGAGACGAACCCGGTGGATCGAGACGTGGCTCGGTAGTGCAGACCCGGCGAACGTAACTCGAAACGAGTCTGACGGAGTGTATACTGTTTTGCCACCGATGATCGATGCTGACCGCAATTGCTTGCAGTCGAGCACCTTTACTTCGGGACACGTTTTGTTCTTAAAGCACCCTTTGGCACTTTGCAGTATACACTCGACGGACAGACTCGAATCGGTTATGACACCGTCGATCTCCACGTCTCGTGCGGGTATGTAAACGCGGTACTCGCGTGTGAAGAGCTCAGAGCAAGCTATATCGTTGGCCTCTTTCAGGTTACCGACCACGACACGGAGCTTGTTAGGCCGGACCTTGGAAATTTCGGTCACGCCCTTGTACTCCTTCGTCAGGTCTTTAGAAATCTGCAAGAGGTTCAACTTTTTCGATTTCGGTCCTGCCTTTGGCCGAAAATAAACAGTATAGCTGCCCTGGGCTCCGTCTGGGTAAAGCCTGGGGCGAGGGGGGACTGAAGAATGAACAGGGGAGGGGGTAACAGAAGGGTCAGGGTCAGAGGGGTTCGGGGATGGTGGCGCGGGAGGCGAGGGATCTACATCCATCGCGCTATGTTTAGCGCACTAGCGCTGACAAGAACGCGTACCTTTTTATTTCTCCCTTCCAGTAAGGTTGGTTGTCCGATCGTTCGAAGTAGCAGCCGTTACAGCCAGCAGCACCAATACAGCAGCACCAAACAGCCACCAGCAGCGAGCCAGGTGTGAGATCACTCCACACAGCGATACGACTCGCTGACACTGATGGCTTCTTCTTTTTCCTCGTTTGTGTCTCGTCCACTGCTGTAGCACAATCCAGCCAGCAGCCAAATCGGCTTACGCACCAGCTGGCAGTCACGATGCGAAACAGTTGCACAAAGGAACGACCTTGAACCCGGATTTATTTCACTCGACCAGGCAAACAATGCCAACACTTGTTCACACGTCTTTTGTTTTATACTCTATCGGACCGATCACCAAACACGTCCAGTACTGGTCGACGAATTTGTTTATCTTGGTACTTTCGTGACATGTGACAACGAGATGAAGAGACGATTGCGACAGCGAATAGGGCTTTTTACAAATTTCGTAGCCAGATTAGGTCCCGTAGCCTACAGATTCGTACGAAATTTGCGCTCTATAAGATCCTGATCCTCCCGGTAGCGCTCTACGGACATGAATCGTGGACGTGAAAGGAGGCTAGCAAACGTAGAAGAGACGAACCCGGTGAAAATAATTCAAAAGCAATAATCCTTCATTAGTTGAACTCTTGAACTTCAACTGATGTTAAGTAGTTCGATATATGCTTTGTTCGAAATAAGGTTCAAACGAGAAAAAATAGTTTGCTGTTCATCATGCATTCGCAACCACTCGCCAACGAACATACAACAGAAGAAAAATTGCATCAGCCGCAAACTGTGGAATAATCTATGCAATTTTACAACAGTTGCCGTCCTTCTTGCGTCCAGAACTATTCAATGGGGAGACATACTTTATATAGAGATGTCGGGATGATGGATGCGATCCTCACACTTCATCAACTAAAATCTATTTTTTGTGGGCGTTGGACGGTTGGAGTACGACATATGCCACCAACTAGATGCTACGGTTTTTTGCGTATCTTGGACCATATAGAATTTCATCCCGTGATACGCAGTCGCTTATGCAGGGTGCACAAAACTTGTACTTTAATTGATTATTATTCATCGCCAATCGACCTAAACACATCATATATCTTGATTGGATTAGATTTCAACGGATTTTCAATAAACCTAACTGGAGCGGACCCAAAGTAAAAAAAAAACTTTCATCTAAAATTTAAATCACAACCAAACACCGTAACAGCAAAAATAAAAAAGTCGGACAATCAGAGCGAAAAACTCAATGGAAAAAAGCATCAATTCACTATGCTTATTGGTTCCTTTTGTAAGCTACCGTACCAAGTACCCCCATGTAGCAGCCTACATAATTTTAGTTCTTGCGTTCAAATATTTCATCAAAGTGAAATCTTCAATGCAACGCTCTCGCTTACATGGAAAATATAACACAAACTTTCTGTCGCTCGCCGCTATCCAGGTCGGAAAATAAGCGACCGAATCGCAGGACCAAGCAGTTTAATAGGTACCGCCCAGTTTCAATCCACTCTGATTTATTGAACCAACGCGCACGCTTGAGCAAAACGCCTATCCGTGGTCCACCCGGCAACGGCTCCCCGCACGTATGACGGAATAACGGAGGACGTTAAAAATTTCATTGATTCCATGTTTATATATTGATATTTTTGTGTTTGATATTTGCACAGCGGGCGGCCCGGCCGCCTCGTCGCGTTGGAAAGCAATTTTTGAGAGATGCATTTTTTTCTATTTTTGCTGTTTCGTTGCGGTGTTCTGCACCAGCTTCCGGTTTGATTGAACTCATCTTTTTTTCTATGAGGTCGAAAATATTTTCCCTCTTTCTCTATCTCTCTTTATTTTCCCATCACTATCTCACTGGCCCAGGTAGGATTTTCAATAATGTTTTTCCTACGTATTTCACTATGCACGGTTTGTATTACTGCATGATGGAGTCCATTAAGGATTAATCTCGAACTCGCTCTGGTATTTTTTTCCTCCAATGAATAAAAAACTACACCGCAGGATTGGGTAATAAACTCACCGAAAGCGATTTCATGGTGCTCTACAAGTCGACCGAAAAAAGTAACCTCTCTAACAGGATAAGCACGTCCGGAAATATCGAGAATAGAAAGCAACTGACAACCCGGCAAAATAGATACAGATCGTACACGGCGCGAATCAATGGAAATAGTGACTGCACTTTTGAGAAACCAATTTGCTTTTATATCGACCAATTAATTTGCCAGAAACACCCCCACAATTGTCATTTGATAAGCCCCCACCGGACAATCTCCGATGACGGAGGGATCCAAAATTCGATGCAATTGCGAGTGACGAATAAAAAACAGCCAGCCAATCGTCTGATACAACTAAACGGCGCCTGAATATCAATGAGAGTACGTACGATTATATGTCGAAGTTGACAATCGATTGGCGATGCGGAGGGAAACCTGACCAATTGAGCACGACGGGCATGGCAGGCCTGCGGTTTGTTTATTTTGGCAGCACTGCTTTTTTGCTGAAAAGATTTTTGCGATAATTTAAATTGTCAATTCATTGGGATTGTTTTCGACAACTGAGATGAAAAATTTTGCCACTGGAAATATAGACAACCATTGAATTCAATGTAACGGAAGCTGTAACAAAACTTCAATCAACCGAAAAATCCTAATGTGTCGATGTTCTGATTTGCTTAAACTATTTCAATAACACGTTGTTTAACGAAAATAGCATCGCCGTGCGTTTGCTCGTATTGGTATTCAGAGGAACTGTAAAATCTGGTATTTTTTTCCTCCAATGAATAAAAAACTACACCGCAGGATTGGGTAATAAACTCACCGAAAGCGATTTCATGGTGCTCTACAAGTCGACCGAAAAAATTAACCTCTCGTACAGGATAAGCACGTCCGGAAATATCGAGAATAGAAAGCAACTGACAACCCGGCAAAATAGATACAGATCGTACACGGCGCGAATCAATGGAAATAGTAACTGCACTTTTGAGAAACCAATTTGCTTTTATATCGACCAATTAATTTGCCAGAAACACCACCACAATTGTCATTTGATAAGCCCCCACCGGACAATCTCCGATGACGGAGGGATCCAAAATTCGATGCAATTGCGAGTGACGAATAAAAAACAGCCAGCCAATCGTCTGATACAACTCAACGGCGCCTGAATATCAATGAGAGTACGTACGATTATATGTCGAAGTTGACAATCGATTGGCGATGCGGAGGGAAACCTGACCAATTGTGCACTACGGGCATGGCAGGCCTGCGGTTTGTTTATTTTGGCAGCACTGCTTTTTTGCTGAAAAGATTTTTGCGATAATTTAAATTATCAATTCATTGGGATTGTTTTCGACAACAGTGATGAAAAATTTTGCCACTGGAAATATAGACAACCATTGAATTCAATGTAACGGAAGCTATAACAAAACTTCAATCAACCGAAAAATCCTAATGTGTCGATGTTCTGATTTGCTTAAACTATTTCAATAACACGTTGTTTAACGATAATAGCATCGCCGTGCGTTTGCTCGTATTGGTATTCAGATGAACTGTAAAATCCACTTCAAACTTATTTGATGTACAGGGTCCGTTTGATATATCTGGAGTGAATTTCAAACCGCTATACTTAATCCTGGCGAAGCACGATAATCATATTTGGTAACACTATAAAGCAAATGTTTATAGATGTCTGTGAAATATAAGACAACTGTCAAATATAAACAGATGATAATATATGAGACTATTCGCTTCTCGGTTGTCAAGTTTCTACGCGCCAGAATAGACCATTTTTCGAGACGTTTCTAAACCTAATTAATGCATTTAATTTTGACGGAAAGCACGGAACCGCTGACATAACACTCATAAAAGCATCATCAACATTAGCAGGGTCCGTGACACCTCTCAGTCAGCGATGGAAAAAAATCACCTCTAGCGATTTTGAATACATATAAAGGAAGCCTAAGATGCGTTGACATCGTCGTCAGTATGCGAATAACAAAGTATCGGTGTTGGTTCACTCTCTTTGCTTTCCTTTTTACGATATATAGGGCATATGCACAGTGCATATGTATTAGTCATCTGTTGGGCAGGCAAAAGTGACAGCTCCATATGATAAGCATGGACCGGCAACTTAATTCAATTGATTATTTTAGAATATTCAACACGAAAATCACGCAATGAAAATTTATTTTCACAAGCTAACATGTTTGCCTATGACATAGAAAAATTGTTATAAGTAATTAAATTCGGTATGCGGTAAACCTGGGAAATTTTCAAGTTGTGACCCAGGCTAACCGAAGTGGCGCGAATATTAAACAATACATTTACCAAAAATTATTACATTTCCGTTGTTGCAGAATATATTGCTATAAGAGACGTACCTTGTAAATTGTATGAAGGTTTTAAAAAGTTAAGATGAATTTAAAAATGCTGGTTTATAAAAACGTTGTGTTCGGATTTTGTTTTGCTTTCTTTCGGATAAAATATTGATCAATATTGATTTTTTACGCCCAAAAAGTAGTTAATCTTGGTAATTCGTAATTCACTTTCTATCTTATTAGTTTAGAATATCTAAAAATTAGATGTTTTTCGCTAGACTCGGCCGTTTCGTGATCGCCAAAAAGTGCATACGTTCTAGGGATTTTTTTTACAAAATGAAATAATAAAATGATAATTTTCACTAATTGTAGATATTCGAAATTTTTTACCGTATAAAAAGATAAAAATCCGTCAAGTAATCGATGATTAAATCTTGAGTCGCCACAACGGAAACAAATGGTAAATTTGCAATGTGTGCCCAACAGATGCTGTGCATGTATGTGTAGCATAAGCCCTATTGCTTGTCGTTAGCGTACACCACAACATATGGCTCTCAATGTGCACAACTCGGTATATGAAGTTATTCGTCTCTGTTACACAGAGCGATCAGATTTTGTTATGTTATTACCCATGAATAAGTTTTTTTGCAGAAAAAGAAAGAAAATGACAATGTATGCTCTCCTACTCTCGCTCAAGTCAACCGCTGCCGAAGTAGTCCCTTCCCCCACACTTTCCTTCTCACCGCACCACACCTCTGCTGCTGCTCAAGCGACATGATATTCTTCTGCTACTATTCTTTGTTTGTATGGAGAGACAAACGCAACGAGCGAACCGCTTCTCAGAGCAGATGTAGTCTAGTCATGTGTTTATTTTCTCCCAGAAACCTACGCACCATATCATCATTTCATTATGTGTTGAGAGGATTCAAGTTTAGTCGCGGTCTGTAACACTTCATGATGAGTACAGGTGGAGATTAAACGATGATTGCATCATATTCGTTTCGTTTCCATCACTGCTGTCAGTTCGTGAAATGGTCTATATGTGGCTATGGAATAATAAATCTTGTCAGCTAGTCGAGATCTTATCAGTCAGGTAATACAGACGAAACAAACTAAGAAAACAACAATAGTTTATGGAAAAAAATCTTGACTTTTATCTTCTGGACTGTTTCCTGTGGGCCGTCGTTGAACAGGATATCAATAGAGCCCCTCATACAATAATCCAAATTTAGTTTCGGAGAGCAGTTTTCGGAAGTGAAAAACTACAGGTATCAAGAAAACAGACGACTGTTCCGAATAAAATCATTGAAAAATATCAAGTTGTTTGAATGAAAACGATTAACTGACTGACTAACAGACACTAACACTTTGAGCAAATGTTAATGGATGTTAACAGTAGTTTACGTAAGTAACACTAGCACCATCAGCTACAGTATTCGCGCCACGTTCTGTATTTAGACAGCAGCTCTAGCAAACGTACATGCTTCAAACTGGGAGCCACAAAAAGGTCTGAAAATGCATCACATGTTTTGATGATATACTGGAATGCTTCACGGAATGGCTATTTTCCAATCTAACCAATCATCCTGCATACGTATCCACCCATTCTCACATTTTCCACATTGCAATCGGCGTACCTCAAAGCAGCTTGTTTGGCCCAAATATATTCAATATATTCGTTAATGATCTGTACGCTCTGATGTCATCGAGCAAATCATCTTTCACTGATCAGTTGAAACTCTTTTGTGTCATCTCATCCTTGGCAGACTATGAGATGTTGCAAGAAGATTTGAACATTCTGATGATTTGCTGTCATAACAATGGCATTCGTGTTAACATGCAAAATCATATCCTTCATTCGCTGCAACGAGTCGATTGAAAATTGGCATTTTGAGGGTCTCGACTGAGTGCAATTTATCTGCGATCTGGGAGTTACTATTAATTCAAAACTTAAATTCATTGAACACATTGGAATCTTCACCACAAAAGCATTTTCTGTGTTGGGATTTATTTGATTTATATAAGTGACATGGATTTTCATAATACAGTGTATACAAAAAAAAGTTACAACTTGTTTTGCGCGATCTTCCGTGGAACGATCCAATTATTCTCCCACAAGACACCGATCATTGCCAACTCATTAGATTGGAGCTCTTCTCAGAGATGTAAGTAATTCAGTCTGTATGATTTGTTCGAAGAAAAAACATTCAGCACTGGAATTCACCCCACTGCAGACAGAGCTACACAAATTTTCATACAAAACGTCGACCATCAAACAGTGTGTGCTGCTCCCAATGTTATTTTCTTGCTTTCTTCTCCCGCGTTCCTGCATTTTACTCGTAACGGAAAATACCACTGAGTACATTTACATTTGCCAAACACCACTCATTGTGCCTATCGTTTGTTGGGCTATGCACAATGGTCTTGAAACCGAATTTAGGGGACAATTCGGGTTTAGAGCTCAATAGCAATAATTTAGAGAAATACTTTCTTCTACAAAGTTATAACATACAATAAAGTGCTTGGTAAGAAATTATCAAAAATTGAGGTGACCGAAATTTTCGATGAAATCAGGTATCTAACTTTTTTATCGTTTTAGATAGAATCAAAAGTTGTTCTACAATGTTATAGCTCCGCTAATTTTTAGCAACTTTGCAGAATTTTTTTTTATCTTCAAAAATAACCGATTTAGATTGAAAAAAATATTTAAATTATCACATTAAAATTATCATTGAACGATTTTTAGAGTTTTTTTTTATAAGAAACAACTAGCAATTCTGACATCGTGAATATCCCGGTTCTACTCAAAGTTTTCAATGTTTTTGCTTATAATTTAAGAAAAAATACAAAAAAAAATAATCTGTGTGCTTTCACATGCAAAATAGATAAAGTTTTGTAACTTTTGTCATGTTTTCAAATTGAATTTACCAAATATGAAAAATATCATGTTTTTGAAAAATACTGCGTGTACTCTAAACAGAGCTAACACGGTGGGTGGTCTTTGCGGTCTCCCGTAATATGGTAGTCCGAAAGTACCTTCTTGCCCCGCGAGGATATACAAATGAAACACCTGGAGTTCACCCGACCAACAGACAGAGAATCAAATCGACCACGTTCTAATTAAAGACAAAAGCTCTTTCAACTTCCACTTGGCCTAGGGAAATTGTTTGCCGCGAGTTTGCTGATAACAGATCAAGTGAAAATTTTTGTCAACCGAAACCTACTACGAACGACCCGCCTCACATCTTACCGGATTCAGACGTAACAGCAATGGACGAATAAGCTGCACCCCAGGACGCATATATACAGAAAGTTTACCGCGACGCACCGTAGAAAGCACTATGGAGACCTCTTCTCGTTTTGTCACAGTCGTGCCATATGCTGCCAGCGTTCATCGGAGTCGTCGCGGCCCTGTGATCGATTCCGCAGAAGTGGTTCTCCAGCCTGCTCCTCCAGGCAAGTATTCCTACTTCTTTGAACATGCACTTCCTGATCGCTCACCCGCTTCCAGTCTTTCATCGGCCGCTGGTGCCATCCACCCTGCTACTGATCTACATCCACGTTCTAAACCAGCATCTCGCTCAAGCCTATCTTTTTGATGACTCATTTACGGTCTACCGTCAAGATCGATCATTCATCAATAGTAATAAGGGAACATGCATAAATGACGTAGCATTCGAGGGGGAGGAGGGAGTTTGCAGTTTTGTGACGAAAGGGGACGAGGGGGAGGGTGGGGGGTCAAGCCATGCTACGTAGCAAATATTAAACTAAGAGAAAAATTTGAATTTTTTTTATTGTTCTTTTTTATCACTGTCTTGTATTTTTAGGGTTATTTTTATTACTTCCTTCACAGTAAAAAACATTAACATTACTTTAAATGCACATAAATGGAGCATTGGAAATCATGTAATATTCCGTGTGGCATTATATTCACATGCAATGTAAATGAATATATTGTGAATTTACATGCATATTTATATTCGACGCTTTAAGTTTATATTAATTAACGTACAAATTTACATGGCTTAAAACGATTCTGTATTGTTAATCATTATTAACGGTGTGAAATTGTATATGTTTTTCACTTTATGTGCTAGAAACCGTTATGTGCTTTCATTTGTATTAGTTGTAAATTTCATTTTTTGGTACTGTGTTGTCTTCTGTTGTTCATTTATGACACAAGGTATGTTTTTGAAAATAAAATTTGCAAAAGAAAATTATTATGTGGGGGGAGGGGGTTGTTATAAAGCTACGTAATTATCTAGAGGGGGGTCCTGATTCTGTGATGAAATGCTACGATGGGGGAGGGGGGTGTCAAAAAAAGCCTAAAAAAAGCTACGTCATTTATGGATGTTCCCTAAGCGCTCAGGTGGCGGTGTTCTGCTGGCTGTAAGGTCCTGTTACAAGTCTCGCATATTGCATCCTCCCGGGGGATCAACAGTTGAACATCTGTGGGTGGCGATCACCAGCTCCGGAGACCAGTTACGCATTTTATTTGTATCGTGTACATTCCCCCAGATCGCGTAAATGATAGTTGCCTCCTTGAGCAGCATTTACGTTCGCTCGAATGGATTGTCTCCCAGATGGGTGCAAGAGACAATATCGTAATTCTCGGCGATTTTAACCTGCGCGAAATCTCCTGGGTGCAAGACTCCCGTGGCTTCCTCTTTCCGGATCCTGGCCGCTCTTCGCTTAGACCGGCTTCAATCAATTTGTTGGATGGCTATTGTACAGCAGGACTCAAACAGGTCAATGGGATATTAAATAGTAACAGACGTACGCTTGATCTCTGTTTCGTTAGCGAGGAAATAGGCTTGGATTGTTCAGTCTCTCGCGCTCCTGCACCTCTCGTAAAGGGTTGCAGACACCATCCTCCTCTCTTAATAATTATGCCAGTGAATTTGGAAAATTGTTTCAATGACGTGATTGATAGTGTGTTGCACAATTTTAGCAAAGGTAATTTCAACGACATGAACGCGTTCCTTGCAAGTATCGATTGGGAGGAGACATTTCGTGATCTTGATGCTGATTACGCGGCATCTACTTTGTCTAGCATCCTGTTGTATGCCATCGATCAATTTGTGCCACGTAAACATTGCCTGAAAACTGCAAAACCTGCCTGGTCTAATTCGCAATTAAGGTTGCTGAAGAGAAAGAAAAGATCCGCGCTCAGATTACATAGCAAGCACCGCACGGACCAAACCAAAGCTCGTTACGCCCGCGCGAACATTGAATACAGAGAGCTGAACAACCACTTGCACAATTCCCATCTTAGCCGACTTCAGCAACGCCTTAAGTCCAACCCGAAAAACTTCTGATATCATGTTAACGAGCAAAGGAAAGAAACCGGATTGCCCTCGTGCATGACCAATGGTACAGACGAAGCGGATTCAATCCCTGGTGTCGCAAACCTCTTCCGCTCTCAGTTTAACAGCGTGTTTACTAGTGAGATCCTCAGCACCGAAGAAATCATGACCGCCGCTAGCAACGTACCTAGAACTTCTGCCCCCAACATACAAATGTCAATCACTAGTGATATGGTGACTAAAGCAGGAAAACAGCCCAAATCCTCTACAGGGTGTGGCCCAGACGGAATTCCTTCGTTAGTTTAGAAACGTTGCCTTGAACCGCTCGCAATACCGCTAACAACAGTGTTCAATCTGTCTCTATCATCTGGTGTTTTTCCTACTTCTTGGAAAGATTCTTTTGTTTTCCCCATTTACAAAAAAGGATGCAAGCGAACGGTTTCGAACTATCGCGGTATAGCTGCTTTAAGTGCTACCTCTAAGCTTTTTGAAATTATTGTTCTTGAAACGTTATTCCAAAGATACTCGCATTGCATTTCGCCGGAACAGCATGGCTTTATGCCTCAAAGGTCAACTACGACAAATTTAGCCACCTTCACGTCGTTTATCATACGAGAGATAGAAAATGGACATCAGGTAGACGCTATCAATACTGATCTCTCTGCTGCATTTGGGCATCGACAATAACTTGCTGGCCTGGCTACGTTCTTACCTCATCGGCCGGAATATGTCGGTGAAGATCGGTGATTTTGTCTCATCGCCAATTGCTGTCTCGTCTGGAGTCCCTCAAGGCAGCCATTTCGGTCCTTTCCTTTTCCTGCTATATATGAACGATGTTCACAGCACCATCGAATGCTTCAAGCTATCGTACGCTGACGACCTTAAGCTATACTTCGTCACAAAGGACCACGCTGACGCTTTCTTCCTCCATCAGCAACTGGAGCTGTTTGGAACTTGGTGCTGCATCAACCGTCGTCTGTCGCTGAACCGTCGTCTGTCGCTGAACGTGTCTAAATGCTCAGCAATCTCGTTTGGCCGTAAGCGTGCTTTATACCATCACAACTACTCGCTTTTTGGTACTGAGTTGAAGCGTGAAACGACAGTAAAAGATCTAGGATTGCTACTTGATTCGAAGCTAAACTTTAAAGAACACGTTTCATTCATCGTTTCGAAGGCTTCTTACCAGTTAGGGTTTATCTTAAGAGTTTCTGAGAAATTCCAGGACATTTATTGCCTAAAGGCTTTATTCTGGGCTCTGGTACAATAATTTGGTGTCCTTTTATCAAAATGACACACAGAGGATTGAAGCCGTTCAGCGGGAGTTTGTTCGCTTTGCCCTGCGTAGGCTTCCATGGCGAGACCCCCTTAACTTACCGGGTATGCCGATCGATGCAAACTTATCAATTTAGAGTTGCTAGAAGCGAGGCGATATGTGGCTGAAGCTTGCTTTGTAGGCGATCTGCTGCAAGGAAACATTGACTGCTATGCTCTACTGGGTCTTCTTGACATAAACACACGACGTCGCAATACTCGCTCTCATACCTTCCTTCACATCCAGCCTTCGAGAACCAATTACGGGTTAAATGAACCGATGCGTAGTATGTCTCGTGTGTTCAATCGTTGCTATTTTGTGTTTGATTTTAATGTCTCTCGTGTAAGGAATAAGAATAGCTTTAAGAGCATTTTCTGTTAATTAATCTTTAGTAATCTTAATTTTAATCTGTCATTGGGGTAGTTATTTTATCTGTTGACACAAAAATAAAATGAAATGAAATTAAAAAAAATGAAATAGACGGCAGGTTCTTCTCCGACATCTTCAACATTCGCACCTACCGCAGTGCGAATATAGGTCCGGACGCAGACAGACGTCCAAGTTAAGTTCCAAACTTGTGTAAAGATTTTTGTAGTAGCTCTTCGTAACCAAATAGCGCTACCACTGACGCCAGCCTCATACACCAGCGAAAAAAAATGTATTGTAGCGGTGAGGTCACCAGGCAGAGCTAGTATACAAGTGATTTATAACGCAATTCTCTTTGAAAATTCACACGGAATTTTTGATCAATTTTGTTTTTGCTTGGACGTCTGTCTGTGGTTCGGACTTCTACCTAGTAACTGTGTGATCTAAACTATCGACGGTGTACAACGTCCGCCGAAATCGAACGCCGCGACCAAATATTGAGCAACTGCGGGACACCGGGGTTGCACTGGAATACGCGCAGCAGCTGAAGGTAGCATTACCCACGAAAGAGCTGCTTGGCGCAGCTACTCTAGAAGCTGGAGGCACATCCGATCCGCCATTGGTAGCACTGCGTAGCGTTACTAGGCATAAGGGCTTCAAATTATATAAATGACTGGTTTGACGGCGAATGCAAACAGTTAGTCGAGGATAAGAACGCAGCACGGGCGAGAATGCTGCAACACCGTACGAGAGCGAACGGGGAACGATACCGACAGGCTGGGAACAGCCAAAACTCAGTCCTCCGAAGGAAGAAGCGTCAGCAAGAGGACCGCGATCGCATAGCGATGAAAGAGCTGTACCAAGCTAACGACTCTCGGAAGTTCTACGAGAACCTGAACAGCTCCCGTAGAGGCTACGTGCCGCAAGCCGATATGTGCAGGAACTTGGTCGACAACCTCCTTACAGACGAGTGTGAGGTTACTGAAAGGTGGAAGCAGCACTTTGATGAGCATCTGGTGAGCATCTGAACGCGAGGACGGTATAGCAACTAATCTTGGTGCACGAGCAGAAGACAACAGGATTCCAGTCCCCGATCTCCTGTAGGCGAAGGAGGAAATTGGCCGGCTGAAAAACAATAAAGCTGCTGGAGTTGACCATCTTTCCAGCGAGTTGTTGAAATACGATGGAGAAACACTTGAAGAGAACCCCATTGCACACCTGGCAAAAGTCAATAGGTTGCGGTGCGCCGGTCACGTCATAAGGGATGCCGGACGATAACCCTGTGAAATCACTTCTCTTCAGCAACTCTGCCGGCACCAGAACTCGAAGGGCGCAGCGTGCACGATGGCTCGACCAGATCGAAAAAGACTTGCGGGTGATGGTACGTCCGGAGAACTGGCGAAACACAGCCCAAAACCGAGCAGTATGGCAACAACTTCTTGATAAAGCACGAGCCGCTACGGCTCTCGTCTTATTGGTAAGGAGTGTGAGAGAGCCAGGTTTGAGAATCGATCCTGGTTGCAGTACTAGTTCTCAGCTAATGAATGATGTCATCTCAATTTGTGTTAATTTCGATGCTCTGGTAAGAAGTATGTTATATTGAACACAATCATTCTTTGAGAAATTCTAAGGGGAGGGGTTAAAACTTTCTAGGGGGGGGGTCTGCCCCCCCTAGCCCACCCCGTAGTTGCGCCAATGGTTTCTTCACCTGATATTTATTTCCAGTTTCTGACTGCAACACTCGCATTCAGAAGTTCTTTTGTAGAATTATAAATCCTAATCACGTTTATTTTAAAAATATTATGTATTTCAAAAATTATTTCATATATATCACAGTATATAGCATATCGGATATTAGCTGAGAACATTTTAGCATTAGGTTTAAATTGTTTCGTTTTTTCAGCTCCAATTCTCATGGCTCTAGGATGCTTCATTCGAAAAACAGTATATTTTCTGCGTGTCTCATAAATCATACAACAAAGCCAACAATGTAAGCATGTTCGAAATTCTCAACTCATAAAGCGCGAAGTTTTTGCGGTAGATACTTGCAGTAAGCCGCTTTTACTTTCCCCGCAAACTTCCCTGCAAAGCGCAAGGGATAATTAAAACCTCCAAGCGTGCAGCTTCGAATCACATTGAGCAGCGAAAACAGACACAACTTCAAGTGTCATCATTATGACGTTTTGTTCGTTGGTTCCTGACAATGGACCACGTTCGAACCATTTAACGAGTGCCGAATGAATAGTCGACAAACGTTGCAACGTTGGCTGTCATCAAATAGCCGGGTAGCAACTCTTGTACAACTGATCGTTCGAGCTATACGCGTAATGGCCGAACGTGACCGAGAGTGTGAATTACTGGAGCAACGCATTGTCGCGACTGCACTGACTGCTGTTACTGCCCAACCGCATAAATATGCGGTGACTTGACTGAGCAACTCCTTAGCAGCATATAATGATATCAGAGGTCGAATGGCGAACAAGCAATGCAACTAAGCATTAATTTCAAACACTAACGACGGTTACTGACTTTGACTTTGACCTGAATATAAATTTGAATGAAATTCCATGTCAATTTGAATTACACCAACAGCAAACAAAATAAGTTCGGTTCTAGAAATTGAACTCATTTTTATGTTCACCGTTCCACCAATAAGAGTTTTTTTCTATGAATAAGATTTGATCGATTTTTCAAACTCAACACACATACTAACCATTCAACTCATTCATAAAATTGCATAATCAAACCTAAGCAGTGTAGGTACTGCCGGTTAATTGATTCTCTTTCCACCCACTTCGCGGTTTCAGACCACGTTTGCGACGGAAGAGTAATTTCAAATACGTATACACCTATTTACATGTGTGAATTCCTTCCGAGTGACTTCACCCATTCACCCTATGCAATTTAATCACGCTGCGAAACCGCTGTTATTCCATTGACCATATTAACAACATCGAAGCCCGACATCAAAAGGCTCATGCGGTAATTAATTGTTTTTGCCTGGTAGCGTGAGCAGGTGATGGCAAGCCTCTGGAAGCGCAAACGAGTGTGTGTTTTGTTCGTGTGAGTATGTGTAAGGGTGAGAGGTTTATGTAAATAGAGCCGATGTCCTTGTTTGCCGACCGCATTGAACCACGTCGATGTGGGCCAAGTGGGCAAACGTGCCCGGTCGTCAGTACACACCGCATAGATCACGCACTAGCTCCTAAGCAGCGCATCAAATACCAAACGACGGTTGGCCTTCGAGGGAGTGTGTTTTTTTGTTCGTGCAGTTTCTTCGCGTAATCACCTGTTGCTTCTTTAAAAGAATTAATACGTTATGCTACATTAAGTGACGTAGCGTTTTTCGCCTAGGAAAGGTTTTTACTTCGCACCGTTCCGCAGTGGTACGAGAGCTCAAAATCATGAACTTTTTTTATTTACTCTCCGAACACTTGTTTTAATGACATTATTTGGTGATATTTAGTATGTTAAAAACCTCAAAGAATGACAGTAAGTTTTAGTTCGGAACTCCGTTGCTAGTGGCGCTGCAAAGTCAAACTTCTCAGTCTTACCCTTTATAGAAATGTAGTCTTCGACAGAGTTGTAGATAAAGTTGACCGTTCGTATCAGACTAGTCCTTGAAATTCGATTTTTTTAGAGTATCTAAAATACTTTAGTATTCAAAAGGTAACGAAGGTATCAAGTTACGTAGTCTTCGTTGTGAACTGGGAGGCGCAGGAGCGTGGCTTTGATATCAGCTAGTATATATATTATGACGAAAATTGAGCTTCAAATATTATTAGATGCATCGAATAATTTTCAACCTACGTCGGTGGGCTTACTGCAGAGGAAGCCAGTATTCCGTTATGCGCTATGTTCTATGTTAGTCCAATAAGGTAAATGAAGAAAACAAATGCAGTTTCCCTTTTTTGTCTCTATAGATTGTTATATATAGTCTGAATTACGCAGGGCCGCTGTCAGTATGAATTTCGTTTCAGTGGTTAAATAATTGCATTTCCATACAAACCAACATGACAAAGCTTCGTAAACAGTAACTCAAATTTCTGTTATTGCAAATACTATACATTATACTACGTCCAACATTTCGTAGAAGTCATCCAATAAACGTGTGTGCTTTGTAACAACTTTGTAACCATTCGCCAGCAATAATAAGAAATAGAGCACACAATGCGCGACACAAATTTAATCAATGGTTCGTTTTACTTCGAGATAAACCAAAGCGCATCCTCATTACAAATAACCTACCATTTGAATTTCGTTCAACATTACTGTTTAGCACACACTGGAATGTGCAGTAACGCTTGAAAAGTTTTGTTGTGGAATCATGAGAAACAACTGCGATTATATTTATGCCTCCATTTACACTCTCTACACTGAAAGAAATCGACACGACATTTTAAAGTGTTTTGTACTTGAATTCGCCCTACTGGTCAAAACATATAGAATTCATATGCGAAACACTAATAATTATTCATCGTGCAACACCTCATTTTCAAAAGGAAAACACTTTCAATTCTGGTGTTATGACATATAGACATAAAGTGTTTGGATTTTGAATCTTAAATGAATGCTTACTGAGCTTCGAATGATTTTTATTCGATTTTAAAATAAAAACAGTTTTACATGGATATGATTGCATATAATATGTTTTATTTATGAAATTAAAATTTCACTATAAAAATTCATCACCAAATATAAACTATCCTTTTCTGTTGAAGAAGCCTGTAAAGCAAACAAAGATTTAAATTAGTTTAATTTAAATAATTGATGTTTTAGTAAACAATTACTTGCCTCTAGCGTAAAGATGTTTTCATCAGAATCTCTGTGATCTTGTGCTGGAAGGACGAAATAAGATTAGAAATCGATTCTTTTACGTGACATAAATCACTTACCTTCCAAAAATTTACAGATGTAGTCTGGTAAATCCTCAAACTTCTGAGCCGTATGACACTCGTTGACTTTTCATCTGTCGCCATTTTTCTACTTTTCAGCCCAAACGGCACATCATTTGACATATAAAAACAAAACAAACCAACTGAAAGTGTTTCGCACATGATAATCACTGTAATGAAACAGTGGGGCAGATTCATGTGCAATTCACTTGTAAGGGATGTTGGAATCATACGTAAATGAAAGTGTTTCGCACATGATAATCACTGTGATGAAACAGTGGGGCAGATTCAAGTGCAACTCACCTGAAAGGGATGTTGGAATCATACGTAAGTGGAGTGCGGCTCATGGATGTGAGTTGATGTGTGCGAGAACTTGAAACGAAAGTGAAAAATGATTGAATTCGATGAAGGAAATTCTACAAATAACAATGCAGAGTCATTTTCATATCCAATTGATGAAACACTTGGATGGAGCGTGCCCAGTTTTTTCAGTGTATCAGTCTGTATCACAATACTGTCTGTTTTCAAAATAACAAAAGTTATTCTCTGTGGAGTGTGGATTATATCACAGAAAAACAAATAAAGTCGAAAGTTACCTACCTGTTGCATTGCTGTGTTAAGCTCTTCAAATTGAAGGTTTTCAATTAGGGCTTGAAAAGTAGAAGCGTCTGCGGCTAACTGCACAACTGCAGGCTACGAATAGTATAACATAATTAGTTTTAACTCGTTCTAACATCTGTACTCTCCTTCGTCCACAACTGCACAAAATCAACTGCTAGGAAACGCCCTGAGAAAAGTGACATGAAGACAGTACACAACCGTACGGGTCAGCGAGAAAATACTAACTACCGACATTTGCACAAAACGTACCAATGGCGATACAAAACTCTACGTTATATTTCTGCTTATAAGATTTCAGTTCAAATGCTTTGATTGTTCACAGAAATTAAAACGTGCTGCTGAGTGAAACGCAGTTGAAACAACTGCATAGTTCCGTTTCTATAGAATCAATTAAAAAAAACACAAAAATATAACTTACTTTAAATCCCAAACCTGTTTTGCGTTTATATATGTAGAATTATCTCAAAATTGATGAAAAATCAAGATATTTTCAGGCCCTGTTAGGGTAGTAAAAATAATCTGTTACAGATTTCGTTCACAACTGTACGAGAAAAAAAAGAATGATCATAGATTTTCAATTATTCCTGTGATTGTTAGTGGCTCTAGCAAAGATAACTTTTTCAGAGACTCAAATAAGTTTTCCCGTAAGCAAAAGTAAAAACGATGAAACCGGTGAGCAATTTTTCTGCGGTCTTTTGATGCACTTCTGTATTTAATACTTGCTTTATTTCCTGGTGAAAAATCTCTCAGGATTACACCTGCGTCGCAATGTTACGCCAACGCACTCAGTCCATGGTAGCTTGTCCCCAGTTTCTTGAGCGTCCTACATTATTTTTTAATCGATGAATAGGTGGTGCGTGGAGACTTGGTATTCACGACATTTTCCGCAGCATAAAGGTTTGGTCCGTTATCGATCGTCCATCTGCAAAACCGACTTGATAACTTCACACAAACCTTCATGCTAGCTGCAAGAGACGGCAGAAGATAATCTAGGAGAGCACATCGTAGCCCCTACAAAGCGTTGTATCGTTGAGAATCGTTATCGCTCAGTAGTTCTCACATCCCAACTTGTCGCCCTTCTTGTATATTGAGCATATTACTCCCTTCTTCCGCTCCTTCGGTAGCTATTCTGTATCCCAGATCCTGACTATCAGCTGATGCAGACAGAAAGCCAACCTTACCGGGCCAAGCTCCGCTGCGATGTCATTCGTTCCAGCTGATTTATTGTTCTTGAGCTGCTTGATAGCATCCCATACTTCACTTATCATAGGCAACGGTATGTCTAGCTCAACCGCTGTGCTGACAAAGTCGTTCCTCCTACCGTCTTGGTTCTTTGCTTCTGCGCCATTCAGGTGTTCATTGTTATGCTGCTTTCACCTGTGGATCATCTCATGTTCATCCGTCGAGTTTCCTTCATCTGTATCTTGACAAGGCTCGCAGCACAAAACCTGTGTGGAATGCGTCTAGTTTCTTGTAGAATTTACGTTTATCTCACTCTCCAGGCGGCGCTTTTTGTCCCGGAAAAGATGAGTCTGCTGTCTTCGTTTCGGTTTGTATCGACGGGTACCGGCGGCGGGTCCTGTGCTGCAGCATCAATGCCCGCGCTGTATTCTTGTCGTCTAGAATCGGTTGACACTCCTCGTCGAACCAGCCGTTACGTCGATTCCTATCGATGAAT
This sequence comes from Wyeomyia smithii, assembly GCF_029784165.1. Taxonomy (NCBI): domain Eukaryota; kingdom Metazoa; phylum Arthropoda; class Insecta; order Diptera; family Culicidae; genus Wyeomyia; species Wyeomyia smithii. The sequence continues at coordinate 139,297,351 of NC_073694.1, read as the reverse complement.
TTAAAAGCACCTTCCGCTGCGTTGTTAATGGCCCTAGCACTCCAGCAGTCCTCCAGAGGGACTTTGGTAAGCTCTCTCTCATCCAGCAACGCTGCCTCAAGGCTGTGCTCGTTCGGGAAGTTTAAGTCGCTCCAGATCATACCGTGGCGGGCGACGGTAGCGAATGTTGTTGACAACCGAAAGTCTCTGAAGTGATCAGAATCGAAGTTTGCGCCACGATATAGACTGTTCCGAAAATTATAAATACATCTTCTTTCTTGGATAAAACAAAAAATATGGGATTTTTCGGGTCATTTTATTCTAAAATATAGATGATAAGTGTTTTCTTTCCAGTTTCAATTCAAGTTGGGATTATTTTTCGTAGGATGCGCGAGTTCTCTAACTTTTCTCTTAACACTACTCATAAGCTTTTGCACAGTGTGTTCTCCGACCATTTTTACCACTTTAAGCCAATCTTTTTTGAATTTTTCAACATTGTCCGCTGGTTTGACATATTTCCTCAGCTTTGCCTTGGTCAAAGCCCAAAAAGTTTCAATAGGGCGAATTTCAGGGCAGTTTGGAGGATTCATCTCCTTTGGGACACATGTGACATTATTTGTTTTATACCACCCACGTGCTTCCTTAGAGTAATGGCAGGAAGCAAGATCGGGCCAAAAGATTGGATGACTGTTATGCTGCTTAACCATGGGTAACAACCTTTTCTGCAAACACTCTTTCACGTAAATTTTACCATTCATTCTGTAATTCGTAATGAATGGACGAGATATTTTCCCACATTCACAAATGGCCTGCCAAACCATTTCCTTCTTGCCGAATTTTTCGGTGTAAATGGCTTTCACTGGTCCAGGGACATCCTTTTCCTTCAGTGATGTATAAAATTGCGGTCCTGACAGAGTCTTATAGTCCAGTTTTATGTAGGTTTCGTCATCCATGATAACACACCCCATTTTTTTGGTCAGAAGTTTGTCATAAAGCTTCCGAGCTCTCGGTTTCACAGATTCAGCTTGTTTTGGATTTCGTTTTGGCTGCTTCTGCTTCGTTACTCGCCGAGGTTCCAAGCTTTCTCGCCACATCTCGTACTGATACTGAAGGAAGCCGCTTGTAGTATTCCTTAACCTTTTTGTCCATTGTGGGATCAACAGGCCCGGGTTTTCTACCACGTCTTGGGGCATCAGTAAATGTGCACTCTTCACAATACTTCCGCAATGCGGTTTGAACTGCTCCGACACTTATACCTTCTTCTCTGGCTAATTTTCTTATAGAAAGACCACTCACTGTGCCCCATTTGTGCACAATTCGCTTTCTTTGCTCGGGAGAAAGGCCACGCATTTTCAGAATTTCGCACTAAATGTTAGAAAACACAGCATCTGTTTCTTTTGGATGTAAACAACAGGACGCAGCCAACGTTTGGTTGAATACTGCACGTTATTTGAAATGACGGTTGATCGTAAGTGTATTTATAATTATCGGAACGGTCTATATGTTCGGACGTCAATGATATCCGAGAAGTGCCTTCCGTCAATTAAAATGTGATCGATTTGTGTTGTAGTCTGTTGTGGTGATCTCCAGGTGTACCGATATGGGAGGCTATGCTGGAAGTAGGTGCTACGTATGGCCATATTCTTGGAGGCGGCGAAGTCAATTAATCGAAGGCCGTTTTTGTTCGCGATCCAGTGTGTGCTGAACTTCCTAATAACCAGTCCGATTTCCTCTTCCTGGTCAACCTGAGCGTTGAGATCTCCGATAACGATTTTATGACATGTTTTGGATAGCTATCTTATGCAAACTCCAACTGCGCATGAAAGTCGTCCTTATCATCATCGTTACTTCCTAGGCGCGTTCTTGATGCTAACGTTAAAGAAACGGCCTCTTATCCTCAACTTGCACATTCTGTTGTCGATTGGCCACCACACAATCACGCGCTTCTGCATTTGCCCGTCACAGTAAAGGGGGTGCACACCTCGTGTGTGTTACTGCAGCTCTGGTAGATGGTGTAACCATCTCTGTAAGCATGTGCCGATACTTCCTTCCAGCAAACCTCCTACAGCGCTACAATGTCGAACTTGCAGACCCTTATTATTGGAAAGAAAACAGGTACTTCCCAAAAAAATAAGCGGATTTGTAAGGCCTGCACCAACCCCCAGTCTCGCCGAGGACCATCGTGACAGTACTGTCTAAAGTCTCACGCTGGCACCAGGACGTTGATAAGCCCCTAACATGGAGAACAGACACTATTTTGAACCGCACCATCTCGGTGAACAGACGCTCGAGTTAGCGAAGCATTTCCTCCACCGCCGAGATATGGTTAACGCACCAATGATCGCATCGCACCTTCTCATTTAGCAAGGATACACTGACCAGTTGTGTCCTTGTTTCAGTTGATAGTCTATTGTGATCGAATGACTCGTGGAGGTCAGTGCTTTGTAAAGGATCGCAAGTTGACTGTTAAAACACGAATGCGATCGCTTTCCGCAGTCAACTTGTCTGCTCGGCATAGTACAGCGATCGCCCGGATAAAGAGCAGTCAAAGTGAAATTTAACATTTTTTTAGTTCCTAGGTGGCGGTCATTCGCTATGGCAGCGCTCGTTTATTTCGTTCAATCTTTCATTATGTATACGTTCAAGGCACAAAGTGAATAGGTCAGTTGGTACCATTTCTATAGCTTCGCTGAGTTGCGGGCCAGCGAAGACGGCACCGAAGGCGGGGAGTTAAGAATGAAATAACTTTTGGTCGCTTGTGTGACAATTAACACATGTGATTTGCTATTTCCTAATTGTGTGCTTTGCATCTGAAGTGGATGGCCTTTAGATTTTTTTTTGTGACTCGACTGTGATTGTAGCGTATCCTGCGCTGCGAAAGCGGCTCGCCCTACCGCAGTTTAATGTACAGGTATACTTATGGCTGTACATTAACCCACGGTAAGGCGAACCGCCTACGCAGCGCAGGCCGCGCCAGTATGTTTTTAGCCTCACAGTCTTTCGTGAAGGTGTAGAAGCAATCATATTTTCTAATCAATATTTTGTACCGTAAAACGGGGTATCACTGATCAGCGGGGTAACATTGATCAGTTTTACCCTTCTCATGAATAGTTGAAATATAACTGCCCCGTGATTACTTTTGCTAAATTTGAGTAAAACATCTTAGTCTTGTGTCATTCGAGATCTGAACAATATTGCATTGTTTGAATTTTTTTATTGTTTTGATAACCAAATTTTAAAATCAATTTGATCGTTATATTTCTCACTCTCAGTAAGTGCCAAAAAAGCACTTTATACTAGTCGAATATTAAACATTTCGTATTCATTGACATGTTTTTCAAATCCGTTATCTAATTTTCTCAATCAACTAGAAAAAAAATTATGAAAATTTATTACATTTATAATTAATTAATTTAGATATGTTGAGAAAGTCCAGTTTTATGCTCTAACTAGACATCATCCTGGTCTACGCCAGGATGTTGTCTTGGCTAGAGCATAGAACGTAAGAGGCTAGAGCTGGCCTATTGATACTTCCGTTGTTGGAAAGGCCTTGCATATATGATCAACATACCTTTTCTAAACACAAACATTTTACAACGATTGCTGACTTACAAAATACTTCTGGCACATTTCGCAACGTTTACGTTTCTCATCATCGAAAGGTGAAATTACATATGGCATAGAAATGACTCGCAGTAGGTCGCAGCTAGGTGCAAGGACAGGACTATCCTCCGCAATGAGAGCAGTCAAGGAGAACGTGATGTCAATCCGGAAAGCGTCTCTAAACATGTTATCAAAGCAATATCTAACATTTTTAGTTCAAAAGAGTTTCAAAACAATTCAAAATTGACACCGATCAAAGTTACCCCAAATACGGAAACAACGACGAAAAACAAATGTTTTTTTTTTTTATTCTCGTTTATTTTCCGTCGGTCTAGTTCCGCCACTGTTGTGGCCAATCACCGACGCCCAGGGAGGCGACTCCACACCCAGGACCCTAACTCACGACCCGTTTATTAACGGACCGGCGCCAACGGCTTTACTTCCTCATGCGATGGAAGGCGTGATCCCAGAGATTTTTCGCCTCAGAAAATCTCCCGGTGTCGGCTAGGATTGAATCTAGACCAGTTGGGTTGGTTGTGAGTGGAACACGCCACCTCACAACCATCGACACCTATGTCGGCGGTGGGATTCGAACCCAGGCGTCGAGCGTGGTTGACGGAGACGTTACCAACCACACTAGGCCCCAGCTCAAACAAATGTTTTAATGTTCAAGATTTTCGAAGGGCTCTAAAAACTAACTTCTCAAGTTCTAAGGATGCCAATACTGGTACTAAAAATATGAAAACTGTAATTTCAGTTGTGAAATATATATATATATATATATATATATATATATATATATATATATATATATATATATATATATATATATATATATATATATATATATATATATATATATATATATATATATATATATATATATATATATATATATATATATATATATATATATATATATATATATATATATATATATATATATAACGTTGGTCCTTGACTGCTCTCATTGCGGAGGATAGTCCTGTCCTTGCACCTAGCTGCGACCTACTGCGAGTCATTTCTATGCCATATGTAATTTCACCTTTCGATGATGAGAAACGTAAACGTTGCGAAATGTGCCAGAAGTATTTTGTAAGTCAGCAATCGTTGTAAAATGTTTGTGTTTAGAAAAGGTATGTTGATCATATATGCAAGGCCTTTCCAACAACGGAAGTATCAATAGGCCAGCTCTAGCCTCTTACGTTCTATGCTCTAGCCAAGACAACATCCTGGCGTAGACCAGGATGATGTCTAGTTAGAGCATAAAACTGGACTTTCTCAACATATCTAAATTAATTAATTATAAATGTAATAAATTTTCATAATTTTTTTTCTAGTTGATTGAGAAAATTAGATAACGGATTTGGAAAACATGTCAATGAATACGAAATGTTTAATATTCGACTAGTATAAAGTGCTTTTTTGGCACTTACTGAGAGTGAGAAATATAACGATCAAATTGATTTTAAAATTTGGTTATCAAAACAATAAAAAATTTCAAACAATGCAATATTGTTCAGATCTCGAATGACACAAGACTAAGATGTTTTACTCAAATTTAGCAAAAGTAATCACGGGGCAGTTATATTTCAACTATTCATGAGAAGGGTAAAACTGATCAATGTTACCCCGCTGATCAGTGATACCCCGTTTTACGGTAAAAAATATTGATTAGAAAATATGATTGCTTCTACACCTTCACGAAAGACTGTGAGGCTAAAAACATACTGGCGCGGCCTGCGCTGCGTAGGCGGTTCGCCTTACCGTGGGTTAATGTACAGCCATAAGTATACCTGTACATTAAACTGCGGTAGGGCGAGCCGCTTTCGCAGCGCAGGATACGCTACAATCACAGTCGAGTCACAAAAAAAAATCTAAAGGCCATCCACTTCAGATGCAAAGCACACAATTAGGAAATAGCAAATCACATGTGTTAATTGTCACACAAGCGACCAAAAGTTATTTCATTCTTAACTCCCCGCCTTCGGTGCCGTCTTCGCTGGCCCGCAACTCAGCGAAGCTATAGAAATGGTACCAACTGACCTATTCACTTTGTGCCTTGAACGTATACATAATGAAAGATTGAACGAAATAAACGAGCGCTGCCATAGCGAATGACCGCCACCTAGGAACTAAAAAAATGTTAAATTTCACTTTGACTGCTCTTTATCCGGGCGATCGCTGTACTATGCCGAGCAGACAAGTTGACTGCGGAAAGCGATCGCATTCGTGTTTTAACAGTCAACTTGCGATCCTTTACAAAGCACTGACCTCCACGAGTCATTCGATCACAATAGACTATCAACTGAAACAAGGACACAACTGGTCAGTGTATCCTTGCTAAATGAGAAGGTGCGATGCGATCATTGGTGCGTTAACCATATCTCGGCGGTGGAGGAAATGCTTCGCTAACTCGAGCGTCTGTTCACCGAGATGGTGCGGTTCAAAATAGTGTCTGTTCTCCATGTTAGGGGCTTATCAACGTCCTGGTGCCAGCGTGAGACTTTAGACAGTACTGTCACGATGGTCCTCGGCGAGACTGGGGGTTGGTGCAGGCCTTACAAATCCGCTTATTTTTTTGGGAAGTACCTGTTTTCTTTCCAATAATAAGGGTCTGCAAGTTCGACATTGTAGCGCTGTAGGAGGTTTGCTGGAAGGAAGTATCGGCACATGCTTACAGAGATGGTTACACCATCTACCAGAGCTGCAGTAACACACACGAGGTGTGCACCCCCTTTACTGTGACGGGCAAATGCAGAAGCGCGTGATTGTGTGGTGGCCAATCGACAACAGAATGTGCAAGTTGAGGATAAGAGGCCGTTTCTTTAACGTTAGCATCAAGAACGCGCCTAGGAAGTAACGATGATGATAAGGACGACTTTCATGCGCAGTTGGAGTTTGCATAAGATAGCTATCCAAAACATGTCATAAAATCGTTATCGGAGATCTCAACGCTCAGGTTGACCAGGAAGAGGAAATCGGACTGGTTATTAGGAAGTTCAGCACACACTGGATCGCGAACAAAAACGGCCTTCGATTAATTGACTTCGCCGCCTCCAAGAATATGGCCATACGTAGCACCTACTTCCAGCATAGCCTCCCATATCGGTACACCTGGAGATCACCACAACAGACTACAACACAAATCGATCACATTTTAATTGACGGAAGGCACTTCTCGGATATCATTGACGTCCGAACATATAGACCGTTCCGATAATTATAAATACACTTACGATCAACCGTCATTTCAAATAACGTGCAGTATTCAACCAAACGTTGGCTGCGTCCTGTTGTTTACATCCAAAAGAAACAGATGCTGTGTTTTCTAACATTTAGTGCGAAATTCTGAAAATGCGTGGCCTTTCTCCCGAGCAAAGAAAGCGAATTGTGCACAAATGGGGCACAGTGAGTGGTCTTTCTATAAGAAAATTAGCCAGAGAAGAAGGTATAAGTGTCGGAGCAGTTCAAACCGCATTGCGGAAGTATTGTGAAGAGTGCACATTTACTGATGCCCCAAGACGTGGTAGAAAACCCGGGCCTGTTGATCCCACAATGGACAAAAAGGTTAAGGAATACTACAAGCGGCTTCCTTCAGTATCAGTACGAGATGTGGCGAGAAAGCTTGGAACCTCGGCGAGTAACGAAGCAGAAGCAGCCAAAACGAAATCCAAAACAAGCTGAATCTGTGAAACCGAGAGCTCGGAAGCTTTATGACAAACTTCTGACCAAAAAAATGGGGTGTGTTATCATGGATGACGAAACCTACATAAAACTGGACTATAAGACTCTGTCAGGACCGCAATTTTATACATCACTGAAGGAAAAGGATGTCCCTGGACCAGTGAAAGCCATTTACACCGAAAAATTCGGCAAGAAGGAAATGGTTTGGCAGGCCATTTGTGAATGTGGGAAAATATCTCGTCCATTCATTACGAATTACAGAATGAATGGTAAAATTTACGTGAAAGAGTGTTTGCAGAAAAGGTTGTTACCCATGGTTAAGCAGCATAACAGTCATCCAATCTTTTGGCCCGATCTTGCTTCCTGCCATTACTCTAAGGAAGCACGTGGGTGGTATAAAACAAATAATGTCACATGTTCCCAAAGGAGATGAATCCTCCAAACTGCCCTGAAATTCGCCCTATTGAAACTTTTTGGGCTTTGACCAAGGCAAAGCTGAGGAAATATGTCAAACCAGCGGACAATGTTGAAAAATTCAAAAAAGATTGGCTCAAAGTGGTAAAAATGGTCGGAGAACACACTGTGCAAAAGCTTATGAGTAGTGTTAAGAGAAAAGTTAGAGAACTCGCGCATCCTACGAAAAATAATCCCAACTTGAATTGAAACTGGAAAGAAAACACTTATCATCTATATTTTAGAATAAAATGACCCGAAAAATCCCGTATTTTTTGTTTTTATCCAAGAAAGAAGATGTATTTATAATTTTCGGAACAGTCTATATCGTGGCGCAAACTTCGATTCTGATCACTTCAGAGACTTTCGGTTGTCAACAACATTCGCTACCGTCGCCCGCCACGGTATGATCTGGAGCGACTTAAACTTCCCGAACGAGCACAGCCTTGAGGCAGCGTTGCTGGATGAGAGAGAGCTTACCAAAGTCCCTCTGGAGGACTGCTGGAGTGCTAGGGCCATTAACAACGCAGCGGAAGGTGCTTTTAAATTCATCGATAGGAATCGACGTAACGGCTGGTTCGACGAGGAGTGTCAACCGATTCTAGACGACAAAAATACAGCGCGGGCATTGATGCTGCAGCACAGGACCCGCCGCCGGTACCCGTCGATACAAACCGAAACGAAGACAGCAGACTCATCTTTTCCGGGACAAAAAGCGCCGCCTGGAGAGTGAGATAAACGTAAATTCTACAAGAAACTAGACGCATTCCACACAGGTTTTGTGCTGCGAGCCTTGTCAAGATACAGATGAAGGAAACTCGACGGATGAACATGAGATGATCCACAGGTGAAAGCAGCATAACAATGAACACCTGAATGGCGCAGAAGCAAAGAACCAAGACGGTAGGAGGAACGACTTTGTCAGCACAGCGGTTGAGCTAGACATACCGTTGCCTATGATAAGTGAAGTATGGGATGCTATCAAGCAGCTCAAGAACAATAAATCAGCTGGAACGAATGGCATCGCAGCGGAGCTTGCCCGGTAA